>NW_019384783.1:224636-354684 GCF_000671375.1 Centruroides sculpturatus
AATTAAACCTTTTATAGTAACGTATCCCACTTCTACTAAACATTTTATATGAATTATATGTCACGTATATAAGTAAGAGTTATGACTCTACGATCGTTTATACTATCGTTTCCCTATGATAATGACTCATTAAACTGTTCTAATGTTCAAAAATTGAATTCTGATTTCCATCATTATTAATACAGCTATACAGGTAAAGACGTCTGAACACTATTTGAATAGATTTTTATACATAGACTCTACGTCACCATTCGATAATCAATATTAACTTACACTATAGCCTATAATAGAGCCCATAAGGTATCGGGTTTGGCCAATAGTAGTCTTTAGTTCGTACCTTAATTTGTAGCCGTATTCCCGAGCTACCTGACGAGCAACTCATAAAAGCAATTTTATAGTTAAACTGTTTAGTTATTTTTAATGTTTTGAGCCTTATATTTTGGCTTATTGAGCCTTTGGAAGGCTCAAAAAATGCAATGTTTGAGGAGTTAATTCTAGTCGATTTGCAACAGTTTGGCTGTGTAAAACTGTAAAGAGTAGTGTTTAATTATAGGAAAAATCTGTTTATTTTTATAATTTGAGGACCCCTAATGAGTATTTTTGGGAAAAATAGGATATATTTGTGCCGTTTCGCCTGCTAATATGGACTGAAATGTACAGTACCGCCTATCACGAGAGTTTTTACAAAATTGTTTGAGCTAATTGGATAAATTAACGTGTCTCATTATGTAATGAACAAAATGACGTCATATATACGTAAAACACACGTAAAAATACAATAATAATTACTTAATTATTTAAAAATAGTGTCGGTTTCTCACTCACTGCTAGCGCCATCTGTTGCAGGATTACTAAACTAACGACGGTATAATAATTTTAATTTTTAATTTAATTCAGATTATCATGTAACCCAATTAATGAAAATAATTAAGAAAATTAATTAAAACTCTTATAACTACATTAATATAATAGTAATTTATAAAGGCATTATTAATTTCACTTTAATGTTAAAATATATTTAATTAATTTTTTTAAAATGCTTAAAACGTGTTTAAAATATTAAAACTTTAAATTTTATTAATTTAAAATGGTTTTATATGGGGAGATACAGATACAAGAGCGCCTATTTAAATTTACATAGGGTGCGCTAGAGTCGCCATCTATCATCGACTTCGTGCAACTGTTAAATAATTTAAATTCTGAAAACCTTTGAGAAATTTTAAATATTTATAAATATTTCAGCTTTAATTTCACTGAAGAATGAGAATTTAATTTGTTTAATTTCAGGCTCAAAGGCTCAATTTTTAATCAAATGAATCGAAAATCAGTTTTGATAATTACGATTTGTGATGAAATTAACTGAAATCTAATGCTAAATTTCATCAAAAATTTTTAAAATTAAGCTCTAATAAAGTGAAATTCCTTATCAAATTTCGCTTAAAAGTCAATTAAATTTAGCACTAAAATTAATACAATTTCTTATAAAAAGTAAGCACCAAAATTTCTGAATTTCACCAAAAGATAAATGAAATTCAACTGTAATTAAGTGAAATTCCCGATTAAATTTCACTAAATAATAAAATTTAAACGCTAATTAAGCGAAATTCGTGATTGAATTTCATTTTAAAAGTCAGTAAAATTACTAAATTTCATTAAAATATCAATACAATTTAACACTTATTAAGTGAAATTCCTGATTAAATTTCACTAAACAATACAATTTAAGCGTTAATTACGCGAGATTCTTGATTTAATTTTACAAGAAATTTAATAAATTTAGCGTTTTATTACGTAATTTTAATTATAACAAAGAAAAATTGTTTGATATGAAGGCATGTAGGCTTTCAGGCTGTTAACAGACAAATCGTCCAACTGAAACAATAAAAATAATGAACTTTCTCACGATATAAACTCTATAGGCTAACCTTAATTAGAACATTAGAATCGACGAGTCTACATCATAATATTTTTAATTAACTTTAATTATATGCAAATGAGAACGAGAAATGCCAGGATAATGAGTAATAGAAACACTGACCCCCCCTCTGTAGTTTTTACAAACGTCCCTCCTTTCGTAGCATACAAATTAATACATTTTCACAGAAGCATTAGTCTGAAAAGCAGCTAAATCTGTAGATTTATAACCGTTTAAGTGGGGTATAAAGTGACCCTCTTGCCAAAAAAAAACGCATAATTAATCACAGGTTCAAAAATTAAAAAGCTGACCCCTAACCTCACCATTCAGATCCTCATTAACCTTGAATTTTTCAACGTTGTAGGATGGGAGCAAAATTCATTATCTAACCTTGAAGTCGATTTTAAAAAAATCCCTAATAATATGTCCCTACATAGAGGGGTAGAGGGTTTTTTTTTTGGCTACGTAATGGGTACGATTAGCCCTTATCTATACAGCCTTATCGTGGAAGAATTTAAAGACAATAAATTAAAAAATAAATAAATTGTCACGTATATAAGTAAGAGTTATGACTCTACGATCGTTTATACTATCGTTTCCCTATGATAATGACTCATTAAACTGTTCTAATGTTCAAAAATTGAATTCTGATTTCCATCATTATTAATACAGCTATACAGGTAAAGACGTCTGAACACTATTTGAATAGATTTTTATACATAGACTCTACGTCACCATTCGATAATCAATATTAACTTACACTATAGCCTATAATAGAGCCCATAAGGTATCGGGTTTGGCCAATAGTAGTCTTTAGTTCGTACCTTAATTTGTAGCCGTATTCCCGAGCTACCTGACGAGCAACTCATAAAAGCAATTTTATAGTTAAACTGTTTAGTTATTTTTAATGTTTTGAGCCTTATATTTTGGCTTATTGAGCCTTTGGAAGGCTCAAAAAATGCAATGTTTGAGGAGTTAATTCTAGTCGATTTGCAACAGTTTGGCTGTGTAAAACTGTAAAGAGTAGTGTTTAATTATAGGAAAAATCTGTTTATTTTTATAATTTGAGGACCCCTAATGAGTATTTTTGGGAAAAATAGGATATATTTGTGCCGTTTCGCCTGCTAATATGGACTGAAATGTACCGCCTATCACGAGAGTTTTTACAAAATTGTTTGAGCTAATTGGATAAATTAACGTGTCTCATTATGTAATGAACAAAATGACGTCATATATACGTAAAACACACGTAAAAATACAATAATAATTACTTAATTATTTAAAAATAGTGTCGGTTTCTCACTCACTGCTAGCGCCATCTGTTGCAGGATTACTAAACTAACGACGGTATAATAATTTTAATTTTTAATTTAATTCAGATTATCATGTAACCCAATTAATGAAAATAATTAAGAAAATTAATTAANAAAAGAAACATATCTGAGTGATTTCTGGTGTTACAGCACTCAAAACAATAGATATTTCTGCGTTACAACACGCAAATTTTTCAATAATTTCTGGTGTTACAGTACTAAAAAAAAATACCACAAAAACAATAGAAACACTTTCTAGTATAGTTAATACTAGAAATAACCGAAATTTTTCAGTGTTTTCTGGTGTTACGTTATGGAAACAACTGAAACAATTCTCGTGCTTTATGGTGTGTTAAAAATACGCGAAAACAATTTGAAATTTTAATAAATTTCTTTCTCAACACACGAAATTTCATTAAACAATTTCTTAAAATATATTTTTGTACATTAATTAAAATTAATTAAAGTAACATTTCTTTCTTTTTTCACTTGTAAACCCTGTTGAATTTTGTTGAGTGTGGGGGGCAGCGATTTTCCAACTTAAGAATATCTTACTTAGCTCATAATTTGATACTTTTAGAACACATAAAATGAATTTTCTGGTCACATAATTGAGTTTTTTTTATTTATTTTTTGGCCTATGAATGTGACAAAGATATGAAATGTCTCATCCACACAGGAGCTACCACAAGGAACAAGAAGACAAAAATTGTTTTTTTTTATGTATTTTATGTATTTATACACAACATTTTACGTTAATTTTCTTTGTTTTCAATTTTTTTTTATAACACAACACCATTTTCTCACAATCTTTTTTTTTTACTTTTTTTTAAATTTCTAAACTACAATAGTGAACTGTTTCGCGTCAAATGTTCAACAAAAATGTATCGTTCAACATAAAGAAGAAGAGGACTTATTTTACATTCAGGACCTTGCTGATTATGCCCATGAGCCTTGTTGAATGTTTTTTTTTTTCAATTATATTTTTATATATATATTAAGGCCCCATATCTTTAACACAAAGAATTAGATCCCCATTGGGCCTTTATGTCACAAAGTCCCTGACTACAATAACAAAGTTGAACACCCCCCCTTCTACAGTACGAGTTTCTTCATATTCTAGAGCCCTCCTATGAGAACTACGTGTTGGCACATAAGATATAAACATCAGAAAAACCACTCTCTCTCTCTCTCTCTCTCTCTCTCTCCATGGGCACTCTTCAGCATGGTCTTGATTACAATGATCATAAGTACTGCACTTTGCCACAAATATGACTCTGATGAACAAAGGTGTGTGTATATATACTATACAAAAAATGATAAATGAGATGGTTTTTTTCCTTTTTTTTTATTAAATTAACACATTAACTCTGTCAGAAATGATTTAATATATATCTCTTAAATTTGGGGGAGTAGTGTTTTAAAGGGGGGGAGCGAGATGTGACGTTTCTCTTCTTTCACAAAGAAATCACAACACATAAACCTTTTTTTTTTCTTTTGTTTTTTTTCTGTTGTTTTAAGGGGGTTTAGGGGATGTGTGTTTTGTTTTTGTGTGTGGTGTCTTTCCAGAGAAATGATCAAAAAATTGTTTTACACGTGAGGGGGTCACTTGGCACCACTTGGTGTTTGACCATTGGCCAAACCGTTTGCATTTTGATTGTTTTCTGCGTTACGCTGTGAATTCTTTTTACTTTTCATTCTTCTGTTTTGAAACCATATTTTAACTTGCCTTTCTGTTAAGTTAAGATTACGTGCAAGTTCCCATCGTTTCTGTTTCGATACATAAGCGTTGAAGAGGAATTCCTTTTCCAGTTCCAGTGTTTGGAATTTGGAGTAAGGTTTGCGTTTCTTCCTAACTGTAACATTACCTGTCCACTCCAATGGATTGGATGTTAAAGCATCCACTATACATGAGAAAAAAACAAGAGAAAATACAATTAAGTTTAACAATAAAACATACTAAAATACAATTAAATTAAACAATAAAAACACCAAAAAAATCACGATTAAATTGCAATAAAATTAACATAATTTATGCGCGAAATTGATTCAATTCGCTTTCCTTTGTTAAAAATTACGTAACAATAGCTTCTCATTAACATAATTTATTCGATTTTTTTTATGAATAAATTATGCTAATCATAATAGAAGCTGAATAAATTAAGCTTAATTTACTATTAAACAACCGATTTAACATCGTTTTATGTATATTTAAACGTGAATTTTATAAAATTTTCAGCCTTTACTGTGCCTTAAAGGCTGTTAAAGGCTATGTTTGCAATTTATTCAGGAAAGAAATGTACAATTTAAAGTAGATTTATGTGTATTTAAACGATAGTTTTATAAATGATGGAGAACTTTTTAGCCTTAATTATGCCTTAACGCGTGAAACAAAGGCTACTGTATAATGGAAAGACTTTTGTAATTTATTCAGGAAAGAGACGTAAAGAAGTTAAGGAAAAATCAGGCTGTTGCAATAAGAGGGATCTCCCGTACGAGTTTTACGACTTTTTCCCCCCTACATGATGTGACAATTTCGACACTTGCTCTACTAATCCTTTCCCATCCGCCATACAATGGACTAGTCCTCCTAATGCTAATCTTTGTGATTTTTCCTAAACTATTGTGTAGCAAAGGAAAGATACTTTCCTCCTCTTAACTTCAAAATACTCCCCTAAGTCTAAGCCAAAAAAATCCCTAAAAATTCCCTCAAAAATCCCCGAAAAAATCCTAAAATATACTTTAAATCACACCAAAGGTGTCTTAAGTGACGATAACACTGTAAGTCCAGGGGGTGATTGAAAAAAAAAATTAATAAATGTAAGTATAGTTTAAATCTATACGGAGTTTTATGTATAAAGATTTTTAAAAGAGGAGGACTTTTGTTGAGTTTTATGCAAGAGGGATATAAAACTGCATCACTCTCAATGGAAACAATACGAAGTTTTGAATCATGTCGGGATATATGGGGTCTACAAAAATCAATACTTCGATTCGCTGTTTTCCTGCCAGGCATTGCATAGCAATGAAACATTTCTATATTCAATTGACCGTTTTGCTAAATCCTACGCCACGGATCCTTTAATCTTTAAAAGGTCAGAGGTCAAATTATGCTTAAAATTTATACTAGAAACATGGCGTTGAGTGGCTAAAACACGCATTTTTATACAAGATTTTCCAGACAATTCATGGCATTCGGAGGGGGAGGAGGATCGTTTCAGCACGCTCTTCCCTACACCATCGTAGTATCATCTATGCAATACTAGTTAACCTAATTCAGTTTGGCTTTAATCACGATTAAAGCGGTTTAAATCATTAGTTTAGGGGTGCTGATGAATTAAAATACCCGCATTTTTATCCTCTAGAAGGGGGAATTTAAAAAAAAAGAGAGTAGTAGAATAGGGAGTTAGAGGAGAAGAAAGAGTTTTAATAGTCGAAAAGAGCAAAAGAAAAAAGAAAAAAAAATCACCCTCAGTTCATGAATCACGAAAAATTAAGCTGGTGTTTTTAAGATAGAAGTTATCAGCTGCTATACAACGGCGTGTTTGTACCCGACAACTGCAATCGTGGCATTTTATAGCTAGTAAAAGTACCGTATATATGTGCTCCTTACAGCAAGGTCAGACACTACACTCCATTCTCATTGCTGCCGGAATACACCTTAACTCAACACGTGTTAACGGGTATGGATCAAGCCAACGAACATCCTCCAAACCAATTAACGTGGTAGTAATTCATTTACAAGCTTTGCTGGCATATTAAACACGAGATGTATTACATATAAAGTAGCTTGTATACACCCGTTATCTAGACATTTATCAGTAAAGAAAGAGAGAAAAAAAAGAGCTACGTCACCGGGGTCAGAAGTCCAGTGTAAATAAAGACACAATGGAGGAGGCCATAAACTTAAACCTGTACAGGGTTTTAACGACTATTAAAATAGTCCCCAATGTGGGGACGGGTTCATACACCTCCCCCGCTCTATATTAAAGTGGTTTTTATTGCCATTGGTGGCGTCGGAGAAGGTTTAAAAGAAGGAAACACTTACCAGCTCCTGCAGTCATGTATGGCATTGGTGCGTGGGTTTCGGCTCCTGCAAAGGGACGTAGAGAATATCCATCCGTGTGGGTGAAAGCCTCCATGGTCTGTCTCGTTCTGTCGTCGCTCGTGATGTACGGCACGGGCTGGGGTCCGTGAGCCTCCATGTGACTTGCCACCCTGCCGCCGTACGGTGCGTAGTTGCACCATGTTTGTGGTGCGAATGTCTGACACGTGTCCGCAGGTGTTACGCTGCTCGGTCCTGCACTGGGTAAGTCGTACGGGCTGTTCGACCATAGCTTGATTGGTGGCGGTTTTCGGTCGGCAGTCACTCTGCCAGGATGGTCATTGTAGTAGTATCCGGGTGCCATGCTCTCGCGCACATTACACAAGGTCTGATTGTACTGCGAGTGATCGAATGCTGCGTGAGTGTCCGAGGGATATCCCCACGTCTGACCGCTGTGGCTGTGACGTATCACACCAGCCGAAGTCGTGTCCACTCCTCCGCATTCGGGGTGGCTGTACGACACTGCCAAACTTGTAGCGGTCACTCTCTTGGCTGGAATGTGCAGCGGTCCCTGCTGTTGACTGGTGGCCACCGTGTCCAGGCTCGACCTACTGTTTGACGTGTCCTCGTATAGGGAGCCGTTCATCATCTTCTCCCGGTCCTATGTAAGAGAATCAGATCTTTTACATCACAACGCACAACGCACACATCAACAATCAACACGCGGTTGTGTCACGTGGCAGTCATTGTGCGCGACACCTCTCATCGAGGTGCACCACCACGTGACCTATGCTGGCCTTTAGTCAGGCTACAAATTGCTAGTGTGGCCGGGAGTATAAACTGCAATCAATGACGAATCGTCAGTCTGAATGTACGACTGTGTATCAACTGCTCAGCAACTCCTCGCTGCACTACCGAATGAACCCGCACCGGACACGAGTCTGCCAGCTGTACCGCCCCATTAGCGCCATCTAGTGACGGCTACCGTCCTTGGAATCGTCTACTGCTTCTTCTGACGTCATCGAGTCTGCTCACTCCCGGGTTCAAGTGCAGCGCAGCTTCATTCGCTAACAGATTGGTCGAATGGTCTAGGTGCTAGCATCTAAGCACATTTTCCCTTCGTCTGTTCGTTTGTCTAGCTACTCCTTACAACTTCCGAACTGCTCCACACGTCTGTAGCTTCCTCTACGACCGCAAACTCTATTATAAACTCGACAATCGTTCTACTTTAAAAATACTCAACACCTCGTCTAATTTTAGGATCCTGTCAACTCAAATACTTTCGAGCCTTCGTCTTACTTGAAAAATGGCTTTAAAAACAATTTAATTTGCTAAAAATAATTGAAGATTTGGCCCCATTACGCCTATGCCGGGGGGTCAGTAGATTTTAAAATCTACTGACCCCCCAACATAAGTGTAGTGGGCCAAATAGACTTACAATAAATTACTTTAGCCTTGTCTAGTTAATGTAAGCACATTAGAATCTGTCTTAAATCTACTATTTTTTTATTTTATAAAATTTCATATCCTTATAAAAATCTTATAAAGCCTTAAATAAGCCTTATAAATACAAAAATTGTAAAAATATAAAAATTAAAATAATTTGTAAGGCTTTTAAAGTATTAAAGCCTTTAAAATATTTCAAAAATACAAAGGCTTTATCAGGATATATGAAAACTATTAAAACTCATAAGGCTTTTAATGTATTAAAGCCTTAAAAATCTTTATAAGCCTTTAGGAATTGTAAGGCTTTAAAATAATTTATATATTTAAATTTGTTTATAACTTTATTATCCGCAGCAAAGACCTGCTAATTAAAATTAAGGCTCATAGACCTGATTATGGACCCATACTCGACAGGAAATAAAAAAACTTTTAGACTTGTAGAGGCAGTAAGGTATAAGTTAACATACAAGAGGCCCTTCCACTCCATCAAACAATAGTAAATTTAAGTGCTCGATGTTCTGTAAGGCTAAGCCAGAGTCTTAGCCTTATATGGCTTAGCCTCATAAATGTCTCATGGCCTCATAGAGTAGCTTCATAGGTGCCCATGGTCTCATGGTGTATCTGAAGCTAAAGCATAGCCTGATAGCTTCAAACAACACTTTAAGGCTTCAGAATGATGCCTTAAGATGCTTCTCTAGCTGTTCATAACCTTTAGAAACTCATTGAATAAATCTCAGCTTAGCCACTGAATAGCCTGAAACACACTTAAATGTTTATCAAAAAACTTTATAATTTGAAAATTAAGGCTAATTACAAGAAAATATTAGCAAATTTTTATGAAAACTCTTACATAAAAAGGCGGAAAGTAAATTACTCTCGATATATTTACATATATTGCTATTGATTGAAGACAATCGATTTCTATAAAAATTTCAACAGCAACTCGTGTATTTTATTTTACAATGACAATATTTAACAATCGATAACTCTTAAAACATTTATTCTAGGCTGAAAATTCAGACTTTTAAGGATATATTTTATCGGCACATAGCCTGAAAACTGGAAGTAATTCATACAATTTCTATAATTCATGTTCAAAGAAGGAACACAAAAGGCTATAGCCTCTGTTTTAAAGCAATCTAAGCATTTTTCTAAAGATTGCTACATTGTATAACAATTATAAACCGAGCCAAAAAGTTAGCCTTCGATAAGCCTTATTAACTCGCTTTCAGGTATCATTATTTGGCCTTATTCTCATTAATCGCCCTTCACGTAGCCTGATTATTTAGCATTCGGTTAGCCTCACAGCCTAAAGGAATTTTTTATACTTCGAAGACAACTAAACAAGAGATAAGAAAGGCTGTAGCCTTCCTATCAAAACAATGTATTATCGTAAGGCTATACAAGTAAATATAATTAGAACTAAATCAGAAACTAAGCCTTAATTTAGTCTCGAGTATAAGCCTGAATATGTTGTAAATATCAAATTCCAGACAGATAAACAAGAGGCTAGTCTCTATTTAACGGATACTAGCGTTATGACTATAGTTGCAGCCAAGCCAAGAATGTTTAAGCCTTATCTATAACCGAGTTTGTAGCCTGAACGAAGTCCTAGTAAACTTGAAAATTATAATATAAATCGAGTCATAGATGCATTACACAAGCCTGTTAAAGATTTTACGTGTGTAGTGACGTTGTAAAAATCTCACAACAGGCACGAACCTTGTAATAAATAATATATACATGAAGTTAATTAAATTTTAAACATAATTAAGGTAGCAAAACGGGAATTTCTGTAAGTAATAAGTCGAAGTTATACGTCTAGACACGCTTACGAACCAAGCATCACGCCTAGCTTAAAAATACTTTAAGTAGTTAGCATTGTATAATTGTATAACCTTCAGCCTGCAGGTGGTTGGCAGGGGGATTGAAAGATAAGTAATTCAATTCTACTCACCCTATGGCGAGGCCTAGAAGGTGTGGTTTCTGTAGCCCACCGGGTTGTACTTGACACAGATAATTGGCTAACTGCTGACGTCGGGCACGCCTCTGCATAGAACAGACCAAAATATATTAATTTCATAACACTTAAAAATGCACGCTTTAGTATAATTATTACGTCTTTTTTTATTAATTTGTATACTTCAATAATGGCTTTTATTACGTTCGAATGAACCAAACACGTGCTGTAAGTGAAATTTATACATTTCATCACATTTTAAATATTCTTTAATCTGTAAATTTCAATAATTAAAACGTAACAATACAATATATTCAATTGTTTCAATAAATTTGTACATTTCAACAATTGGATTTATTCTTGTGTATTTCAATAAACAAATTGCGTAACAATGAAATTACTCTTAAAAAGTTTCATTGTTACGTCATTTAATTTTATTGTTACGTTTTAAAAACAAATTTATGTAAATTTGTATATTACAATTTAACACAAAACGTAACAATGAAATAAAATATTTTATTTCATTGTTACGTTTCTTACGTAATAATTATTTTATTGTTACGTAATGTATTTTATATATCTATTACGTTTGTTGTAAATTATAAAACTATTTTAGTAATGAAACTACGTAACAATGAAACTAAACAATAAAAAAAAAGAACCATAAATTTGTACATTTCAACAAGTATATTATGTATATTTCAACAATAGATTACGTAATAATGAATATATAACAATAAAATATTTAATTACGTTTAATACACGAGCTTATTTGTTTCGGTTACAATAATTACAAATGGTAATCGACACGTAATCGTGACACGTGATTTTAGTTAGTACATTTCAAGCGATGAAATTGAACAATTTTTTTAACAATAAAACTACACATTTTCATTGTTGAAAACTACAATAAATCAACGTAAAGAATGGAATAAAATTGTAACAATTTAATTGATACAGAAAAATACAAATAAAATAAAAATAAATCATTAAAAAAAACGGAAACGTGTTTTATTATTCTATTAATATACATATATTAATTTTACTGCCATATTATTTTAAAAATAGAGCTATTAAATATTGATTTTATAGCAGAGATTTACATTATGTAACACAAATTAGAGTATAAAGATTATAATTCAAAATTTTCCTTTATAAAAATTCGATTTATACAATTAAAAATATCAATTTTAATTGTTAATTAAGCTTAATTTAATTATACACGATCTACACAAGCGTTCAAAAGTCAGTTAACCGTATATATTTTCAAGAAATTCAGCAATTTAAGGCTACTATTTACACTTTTTTTACAAGTTAACCGAATTTTGGGCCTATATATATTAGGGTAATTTAAATCATTCCTCGTTTAAAAATGGGGTAGCCTATAAATATTATAATTAAGATAATTAATAAACATAAATAGTAATAAATTAAATTAATTTTTTTTAATTATAATTAGGATGATGTAGGAGTGATTAAAATGATAAAGAAGATGAAGATGTAATGAAGATAGAAAGATAAATCCTTATAAATGATTTTTATAAACTAAAATCTAAGTAAGGCATTATATAAATAATTATAATAACAAGTTTATATATTTTAAATTATAGTATATAATAAGTATAATACCTGAAAAGAAGCCAGCACTTATAGGGTAACGTATCCCACTTCTACTAAACATTTTATATGAATTATATGTCACGTATATAAGTAAGAGTTATGACTCTACGATCGTTTATACTATCGTTTCCCTATGATAATGACTCATTAAACTGTTCTAATGTTCAAAAATTGAATTCTGATTTCCATCATTATTAATACAGCTATACAGGTAAAGACGTCTGAACACTATTTGAATAGATTTTTATACATAGACTCTACGTCACCATTCGATAATCAATATTAACTTACACTATAGCCTATAATAGAGCCCATAAGGTATCGGGTTTGGCCAATAGTAGTCTTTAGTTCGTACCTTAATTTGTAGCCGTATTCCCGAGCTACCTGACGAGCAACTCATAAAAGCAATTTTATAGTTAAACTGTTTAGTTATTTTTAATGTTTTGAGCCTTATATTTTGGCTTATTGAGCCTTTGGAAGGCTCAAAAAATGCAATGTTTGAGGAGTTAATTCTAGTCGATTTGCAACAGTTTGGCTGTGTAAAACTGTAAAGAGTAGTGTTTAATTATAGGAAAAATCTGTTTATTTTTATAATTTGAGGACCCCTAATGAGTATTTTTGGGAAAAATAGGATATATTTGTGCCGTTTCGCCTGCTAATATGGACTGAAATGTACAGCCTATCACGAGANCTGCCTGAAATGTTTGGATATGATGTCTTGGCACACTTCTATATCACTTATTGATATTTTCCTTAAACTTATTGAAAGGACACGTGACGGTTGACATAAGAAACAAATAACGTAAACTGAAAACCCAGCTCTTCCAGATTTTTGGAGAACGACTCCTATTTTTCAGCCTTTTCATGTCGGCATAAACAGGTTTTACAGAAATAACTCCAGATCTTATGACGAATGGCTTTCCGACAAAAGCCGAGAATTGACGGAAACTAAGAAGGTCGAAGATAAAAAACCCTACAAATTCTCAAGTTGCATTTTCCGTTTAGAAGAGTATTTGTGGTTTGTTCATCAAAAAGTCGTTCAGAAAGACTTGCATTTCTAAGTCCGTAGTCGTCACTGAGGGTGATGCATTGAAGTCAGATGACATCAGGGAGAAACAAAAATGTCAGATTCAGAGAATGACAACATTGACATTATTGGCCATTTCACATCAAAGTCGTGGACTGCTTTGAAGTCTGTAGAGCTGATGCAGATGAGGCGTAAAATATTTCGAACACTATTCACTTCTTTGTAGGTATTTTTTCTCATACCACGTATTTCGAAATTTTATGCCAGTGCACACCGACATAAATAGATATGTTCACAAATGTTGTGTCGTAAAAATCAGAGGTGACAATGACAATGTTAGTGCTCGACGACACACAACACCAAATACATCGCAAACTACAACTTTTAAGGTCTTCACGTCCTGAAAATAAAGTACATTCGATTGTTCATAAAAATCGACTAAACAGATCTAATACCGTGTTTTTTTTTCCATTTTCCAATCTGTTTATTTTTCATAACTCGAAAGGAAAAAATTTTTAACAACTTAAATTTATTTAAATTAAAATTTGATACATTAATTATGTATACAAAATTAACGTGAATAATTTGTTAAATTTACTTTATACAAAATATCTTTGTAAAATATATTTATTACTGATTCATCTGTCTTTCATTCATATTATGGTGTATATAGTTACTTTTTTGGAGGTGTTATATATATAACAGAAAAAAAGTATGAAAATCAGTCAAAAAATAACCCTCTTCTAGACTTTGCATTTTTTGGACTTAGAAGATATTTAATTGTTCACAAATTGTGCAAAAGAAATTCACGGGTTTTTTTCTGTATGTATGGGTGTTAATAAGTGTGTGGGGGCACGAATTTCTTCAGTCTCTTTGAAACTTAATATCTCTTGTACTTTTTATCGAAAATTTCTTAAAACTTTGTAAGAATTTTTGTACAGTTGGAGATTGACACTGCTAAATTTTTGTGTTTAGAAGTCGAGGAAAGCAGATATAAAAAGGTGGCCGTGTGTCATACCTCGAGTAGAGTCGTTCTCAACGACAGTATTACTTGTTACAATTTTTTTATAAACTCTTGCTTACCCTGAAAATTAAGCTCTTAGCCGTTTTATAATAAATAAAAATGTAAAGATGTTTTATATAAAATATCATAACGGATGGCGTCACAGACGTGTTTTATTGTTGCCGCGAAAGTTATGCAACTCGCTGCTGGATTTTCTTATATTACAAATAACTTCTCAATACTTCGTGAATATGTATGAAGTAAATTTACAGCATTAAATAAATAAATAATTTTTATATCCGAGAAATATTGGAACATCCGAACTGATTATTTGTTCTTTGTTTGCATTTTAGAAAGAATAATAAACTTTGTAAATATAACTGATGATGTTACTATAGAAATTGTATCCCAAGGACAATATATTCTGCAAATATTCTTTTTTTTGAGGTAGGTTCATAAATTTTGCTTCGTAGTTTACAATATATAGTATAATTATTTCGTAATTTATTTTAAAATTTAACTAATTTTGAGTTGTTAAATAATAATTAAATTAATTTAAATATTATGCTTATAATGAAATGTAAATTAATAAAAATATTTTTCAATTTTGTACAGCGCATTTTTAACATTCTATCTACGTAGAAACGATGAAGAAAACTCTATATCATATTACTTTATTTTTTATCAAGCGATACACAAGGTTAATTATAATTTAACTTTTTAATTTCATTTAATAAAATTAAACGTTAAATATTATTAGTATATTTTCCATTTTCTATTAGATTGACTATTCCTTTGCTTTTCATATTGGCTTTCTTCATAATTTTGCCAATTTGTGGCGAAGGACCACACTGGGATCTCGTATACGAAGAAGCACAAAGAGTTGAACAACACTGGTGGAGATACATTCTTCATGTTATAAATTTAGGCAACATTAAATCAACTGTAAATTGTTTAATATTCTTTAATGCAATTAAAATGCTATTTAAGTATATCTGAAAATTCATTTGTATTTACAGTTTACCTTATACACTTGGTTTTTTAACGTATTGATGCAATTAACTGTAATCACAGTTCCTTTGTTATACATTCATGTCAGGTAAGACTTATTATATCTTTATAATTTCACTATTCGTCAGTTTAAACTTTGAAATAACGAACAGCTAGCGCTTATTGGTCGATTACATTTTAAATTGTCCAATTAACTCGTTTCTTGAGTTTTAACACGAAAAAAAGCGAATTAATTGGTTAATTTAAACATAAAATGATACCTTAATTTATAAAAGTGAAATGAATCAAAATACCAATTAGAACACGAATTTGTGTCGCCGCTGTTGATTGGTTGTTAGTGTTTTTAAAAGGAATTTTACGTTTTTAAGCTTAAAATTACTTAATTTTCTTAAATTTAATTGGATTTTACTTAAATTCAGCTAATTTAGTAGCTGATATAGCATTTTAATTTTAACATAATTACATTTTACCCTATATACAAGTATAAATTACATCAAAACATTTGTAGTGTTTACTTCATAAGTAGGCATTTACAAGGCATTTTCCTATATATACAGCTAAATATATACTCAAAAACACTGCACAACAATGTAGCTTATAGGCCGAAAAATCGAATCCTATATAAATTGAGGATTAAGTTTACTAAATTTTGAAGAAAATAAGCATTTTTCAATGGGGAGGTGATTTTTATTATTTTAATACACATATTAAACATACCACAGAAGATTTACTGTAGATTCTAAAATGGTATACAGGTAGGAATATTTAGTAGCGTGCGGGATTAAACAGAATAAAAGGATAGATGCTGTAATTTTCGTAGATACCGGAGCAAACAACCAGTTCTGAACTTCATTAACTCGCCTAATTACTTATTATCTATTAACTTCTTAATTAACGCATGGCTAGTTCCGCACTTCTGGCTCCCCATTAATCACCATTGATCGTATCTTCAGTCAAGCCGCAGGTAGACCGAGATTAAGACCAGTCTCTCGACTTAATGAGAAACATAAAGCGAATCGACTGGCTTTATCTCGAACCCACTCCATTCTACAAGCACGTTCGACCCCCCCCTCTCTCTTCTACCTTCTTTGTTTTTCTCTAGGAGAACTTTTTTTCTTACTTATTGCTAACACTCCATTAATGATTATGCCATGCTGAAATTTTGTGTTGAAAATTTTAAAATTTATAATGCAACCCTTTCTAATTATTAAACCCTCTCCTCGGGGATAATAACAATGTCTCATTTCCTTCGTTTTCGTTATACTCGTTGATACTTTATGGGGGGTAGGAAAAAGGAATTTTTAGAAGAATTTTTATGGTCTTTCCCTTTGTTTAGGGATTTTTAGAGAAATTATTTATTGTTTTTGAAAGTAGGGATAAGGTTTATAAGTCTGCCTAACAAAACAGAACTTGTATGTTATGTAAAGTAAAGGCTACATCTATTGCCCTTAGAGATTAGCCTATTTAAGGCATACTACACTAGCCATAATGACATCTGTTAAGGATACATGTGTTTCCTTACAAGATAAAATCTTTGAAGGACATTTATAGCTTTTTGTAAGGAACAAAATCTACGAGTCATATCCAAAATAGCAAAGGAATAAACCCTTTAACTAGCCCTCACATACCCTAATTTATCGTAAGCTATAGGCCCTATAGATATAACTTAAATATGTTTATTCCTTAAAGTACTGAACTTATACAGAGTATATAGGACTTCGTACAAGTATAAGTAGCCTACTAAATATATCTTTCTTATAGTAAGTCTACAGTGTATGGTTTCTTAGACTAGAGAAGAAAGAAACCAATTATTTTCTGGTCCTCCATAAAAATGAAAGTGAATCAGATTTAGATTTTTATACTTAGTATAGAAGGGAAATTCAGCATGAACACTTTCTGAAAGCCTATTTAAGATTCTTATAAAGATTTAACCTATCGAAGTTATTTTTAGACTATAAAATTTTATATGGGGTTACTTCATGCATAAACGATGATGAAGAGTTATAAAAGAAAAGAAAAAAGGTATTTCTTCTTTCGTATCTTATTTTTTAAAATAGAAAAATAGAAGATTAAAAATTTAGCCTGTTAGAAGGCTAACGATATCATAATTCACTAGAAGAATTACGGAGAAAGACCTTATCAACCTCCCTTTCTACGATCAAAAATGGGGTCTTAACATACGTTATGAATATTTAGATAATATAAAAAGTACAGTTTAAGGACAATATTTTTAATAAATTGGCTAAGAAAATGCAGGATTTTATTATTAAAAAATAAATAAAATAAAATAAATTTATAGTATTTTATTTTTGGTGACGACGTGTTTGAATGGTAAAGTTCAACCGTATAGGAGTAGAAACTGTAGAGGGGGGAAATAAAAGGTCTTCTCCAACATTTTATTGTCTTTGTGTTCCAATTTGTGTGAGGTTCAGACTACCGGACCATGATAACATCAGCCTGTACAGAGACAATTCGATAGATTTTTAAGGAGAAGAAACTGCCCATTCCTTCCCTTATGGCCTAGGATAAGGAGTATTTCATTAAATATACAGCTGAGACATCTACTCTCTTTTTACTCGCACAACTGGTAGCCATTTTGGCTTCGTTTCACATAAAAATTCAAGTTAAAAAAAAAAAAAAAAAAAAAAAAAGAGNTTGAATTTCTTCTTAATTTAATTTAAATTCTAATAAAACCGAAATTTTTAGAAAAATCTATAATAAATTATAATAATTTATTCATTTTACTTATTAAGAAACTCCAATTGGTTCATTTTAAATTTAAATAGACTTCCCGCTAAAAAATTAACCAATAATCTTGCTACTTGAGCTTTCAATCAATGAAAACTTTAGTTGATTGGCTGTTAGAAAGTCAAAGCTAAGCACTGATTGGAGATTGACTTTTAAAAATGTTTTCGTTATTTTTAAGAAATTAAACAAATAAAATTTAAAATTTAAATTAAATTTTGAATAAATTAAAAAAAATAATTTAAAATCTTCATAATTGGATCTCAAATTTCATTAATTAATTTTATAATTTTATAAATTACTTTTTTACGATCAGAAAGACCCTTAAAAATATCATAAAATGTCGAAAATATATAATTTTCTACTAGAAACATCTAAAGAAGTTTAAAATTTCAAAATAAACCAATCAGCGCTCTTTAAAACTACTATTCTAACGTGTATGAACGCTGATTGGTTGTTAAACATTTTCAAAAAACTGCTCTTCATCGTCAATTGGTTAAAATGCCAATCGACGTTTCTAAAGTCGACACGTTGATTGGATAGCGTGTAAACGTCAAGAAAATTTGAAAATTAAGCGGTAAAACATCAAAATATCTACAAAATTTAATGTTTTTAAATTCAATTTTTTTTTTAATATAATAATTTTAACAAAAAAATAAACTTAAAATTTAAAAACAAACCAATGAGCGCTGTATAAAAACTACAATTCTCGAGTATATTGAGCGGTTTTTGAAACGTGTTTCATGTTGATTGGTTGTTACGTTTTTTCAAACTTATTTTCGATCGTTGATTGGTTAATGTTTCTAAAAAAATTTTTAAACTTGAAACGATGATTGGATATCACTTAAACGTGAAAAAAATTTGAAAATTATGCTGTAAAATACTGAAATTGAAGTGTTTTAATTAAATTTTTTTTTTGTAATTTTAACAAAGAAACTTCAATAAGAGCTTAATGTGTAGGTTTTTTTTAAGATGTTGTTATTTCTTCAGATTATTTCCGTTGAGGAAGAGAGTAAGTTCCGGAATCTTTCATTTCCTTCTCGCTGTTTCTTGAGATAAAACCTACCGACTTTGTTTACTTTCAGGCCCACTAGGGGGTCGTCAAATTGACGTTTATAGCAGCTGCTCACCCTTCATCTTGGCTCGACCTCATCTCCTACCAATCGATTCTTTTCTTGTCTCAAGAAAAGAACTTCTTTCTTCTTTATCATACACCGCCCTAATCTTACTTCTGCAGTTAACATGAGGGCTAGGGCTTTAGTTGCTTACACTATAAAAGAATACCCATTTCGTCCAGCTTTGTTTTTTTTTCTTGTCTTTCTTATCCCTCCTTCCTTTATTTTTAGGGGGGGTTTGATTTATGAAAATGCAACTTATTCCTCCCCCGCAAGACTGTTTAAAGTGGTTCTATTTTGGAAAGAGCTAATTCTAATTCTTATACTAAATAATTCTTTAGAGTTTAATGATAGAAATGTCTGACTCGTGGCCTTAGAAACGGGGTTAGATTTGATTCTATGCTTAAAAGTAAGGCTAAAGAGTAGAGATCCGACTTAATTTTCCTGTTTAAAATAAGGGCTAAACGTCAGACTTTAAAATAGTAGTTAATTAAATACCAGAATCAATTCCGTGCCTTTAAAAGGGGGATAAATCGAGTGCTGTATTTAACTCGTTGGTTTAAAATTGAGCTAAATTAACACCAGTTTTGGTTCCATATTTTAGAATGGAGCTAAATTAAACAGTAGAA
Source organism: Centruroides sculpturatus (assembly GCF_000671375.1). Taxonomy (NCBI): domain Eukaryota; kingdom Metazoa; phylum Arthropoda; class Arachnida; order Scorpiones; family Buthidae; genus Centruroides; species Centruroides sculpturatus. The sequence continues at coordinate 244,466 of NW_019384783.1, forward strand.
TCAGTTCTGTGCTTAAAAATAGGAGTAAATTAAGTGTGAAATGTAATTATATGCTTAAAACTCTTGATGTAATGGTGTCAGACTTAATACTGTGCTAAATAGGAATAAGTTAAACAGAAAGGTCAAAGGTTGATTATTTTTCCCCCAAAGAAAAAGAGGAGTTAAAACTCCAGATTTAAAACCAATTTATCATTATTTCAGTGACATTTTAGACCTAAAAATTCTTTATTTTATGGCAAGAAAAATATGTTAAACCTACGTAAATTTAACTATATGGATTAAAATAAAAGAAGTGTTTAGTAGGATTTGCAATCGGATAGTCGCACACATAACCAAAGATGAGATTTTAGGACTCCTATTAAAAGAGATTTAGCAAAGAATATTTTATCGATAGTATCCCACTAAATTGACAATTAGCCCTTCTAAAACTCGAATGACTTCAACTTTCCCAATTCTTGCTGCAGAGCCTCATATGAGGGGGTAAGGGGAATATAAAACATCCGGATTCATTTGGCCTGTGGCAATCTTTTAGATTGACTTTTATATTTTTTTGTGGGCTCTACGGTTTGCAATTAAACCTTTTATAGCTAATCATCGTTTTCCTATCCGCTTATCTTATAACTTAGTTATAGTAGAAAATCTAGTTTATTCTTATAACGAAGATAAGAATTGTTTAAATTGTACTTAAATTTGATTAATAATTAATTTAAAAATCGCATTCGGATCGTAAAGGGACTAAGTTATATAGTGATTTCGATGTGTCCACTTACCTATATAATGAGTGAAGCTCAAGATGAATTAGGCCATTAGATATTAGGTAAATTAGAGAAAGATTTAGACAATACATTCAGTATATTAGTTAAGAGAGTAGGCTATAAGATGAGCCAAGTGAGCTAAGATGTACGAAACTGTACTGTACACACTAACACCCACTTTAGACAACGGTGAAGCTCGTAGAAAAACATAATGTAGACCATAAGCTGTGCCAATTTAGACAGTTTACACCACAAACTGTGCCAAATCGACGAAGTAGACAATAATAAGAGCCAGTTAGACTTATTTAAACTATAAGATGAGCCAAGTTAGGCCTTATATAAACCATAAGGCTGATCCAAATAAACAAAGGTGTATATCATGAGCCAAATCAGACTGGTTTAAACCATAAGATTAGATTATAAACTGAGCCAACTTAGCCAGTTTAAACCATAAACTGTGCCAAATCAACGAAGAGGTTGGTTATAAGATGTGCCAAAGTTAGGCAGAAGCTTGGACTTCTTTAGGTATAAGCCGAATTACACTTAAAAATTCCCGAATTAAACTAAACCAAATTAAATTTTTATTTAAATTTAAGGTAATAAACAGAATTAACTTAGAAAATAAATAACTTACATGGAGAATTTTTGGGATATTATAATTTTATCCACAAAGAATTCTTATACACATTTATATACATAGAATAATGTCAACGCCTAGATTTATTTAGGCCAAAATGTCTGCCTTATTCACTTCCATAAAAGTAAAAAAAAAAAAATGTTTTCAATAAAATTGAATTTTATAACCGTCTTCTAAACTAAACAGTTATTTACCACCTCTATTAACAGTCTTGTTATTATTTTTATGGATAACCATTTTTTGTCAAAGGTTATTAAATGCCGGCTCCTGTTTGTTATATTCTTTTTTTTTTTTAATTAGGAAATTTAGTTTTTTTTTCACTTGTAAATTAAAAAACTTGTTAGGTTTATTTCTTATATTACAGCCATTAAAAATTTCTTAGATTGCTGCTCCTCTTCAAAAAAATAAAAAGAAAACTGCGAAGAACTGCAAAGGGATTAGAAAAAACTGCAGTAAAAAGTACATAGAAAACACAAAAAAACTGCGAGTATGACGGCAAAAATTACAAAGAGAAAACACGGAAAACACTGCAAAAAGTGCAAATAAACCACACAAAAGTGCTAAAATTACGAAGAAAAGACAGAAAACACTGCAAAAAATGCAAATAAACCACACAAAAAGTGTTAAAATTACGAAAAAAACACGGAAAACACTGCAAAAAGTGCAAATAAACCACACAAAAAGTGATGAAATTAGAAAGAAAAGACAGAAAAGACTGCAAAATTTACAAATAAAAACACAATTTTTTGCTCTTAACTTCATTATAATTTGATCTAATTTAATACACGAGCATCTAAACACTATAGGATAAAATTAGTATGTGTTATAACAAGAGGTTAGAATATACAAACATACTAAACCTGTATGTTACAGGGCCTAGCTCATACTATCAATGCTCATATTAGGCCTATAACTTCACATTAAGTAGGCCTATATGATAGGTTTAGAAACACATAATTTCAACGAGTTTTTACGTTACGAACAAAGGTATAGAAAGCCTATTGTTCTTCACGTCACTGCAAACATACTGAGGATATCAGGCGAGTGTATAATAATTGAGGCCTAGGCCTCTTACGTTCAAAGGCCTTCAATCCTTTATAGAAGGGCCTCTCCGTCTTAAGTTGGTCTTACAATAACACCAATTTATAGGTGTTATATTTAAAATCATTACACCTTAGAGACTCTTAACAACTTAGCCATAAATTTCACTTAGCAAACAATCTTTTTAATTAATTCTAAACAAAATTTCCCATCTTCTTAAGTTATAGAAGTATGTAAATTTATAATTTAAGCCTTTAAAACAGCCTTTTTTTATTTTTTAAGGCAGAGAAACCGTTTTAAAAGATCAACAAAAGAGCAGAAGTAATTATAAAAGGAGCAAGCCAAGCAAGGAGAAAATTAATTTATAACTCATAAAATCATTAATTAAAATTCTAAAAAGGGGGGATGAGCTATTAAAAAACGATCTAAAATAACTTTTAAAATTAATTTTACATTTATTTATACATGTTTTATATACAAAAAATAACACGGGAAAAGGGAAAAACAATAAACAAGAACGTCAGGAATTTTAATTAAAAAACAAAACAAAAAAGGGGGTAGGAACTTGGATACGTCACACACACAGAGAGAGAGAGAGATGTTGTGTTCGTTTAGGAAGGGGTTAGAAACACCCACGTGCCACGTGATGGGGAGAAGAGGAGGAGGAAGAGGAGGAGGAGGAGGATAGTTGGAATTCTAAGTTTTGAAAACTCTCAAATCTGCACTTCATGGAGCGATTAAATAGGGTGACATTGCGGTAAATCTGTACGTTGGTAAGGCAATCTGTGATGTTGCTGTTGTCTTTTACGACGGTGGCACTTCATTTTCTAGAATAGTCCTGGATAGGTCGTAAAGAACTAGAAGATCGCATTGCTAAGGTAAAATCTATTATACTAAGCGAAGAACTTCTACACCCTTCTTAATGACTGTATATATATATATATTTGTGTGTACTGTACAATCCCTAACGAAATAATTTTAAACAATTTAACAACTGTTTACTTACACTTACATTTAATAAATATTTGTTCAAAATGTCTTCCTACAATGATTAAAATGCTGTTTTGTGGGTTGGATTTTTGTGTAAATTCTTGTTAAAATCGGGTTTGCTGCTCCAGTTTTCTTTTTTCTTGTTGAAGTTGTAGATATTCTAGTTAGAAATTGCGGTTTTTCACCTAGTTTCCGTGTTTAAATTCATTTTAATTCGTGTTTTCCAACGTAAAATCCGTGTATTGTTTTGCTTCCTGTTTTCTGCTAAATCCTTTCAATTTTGATGAAATCTGTGGCGTGTTTTGGCGTGAAATCGCCTTAAAATCGTACATTTTTCGTGTTATTTTGAGTTAAATTATTAAAATTTCGCTTAAAAATCGTACATTTTTTTCATTTTTAAGTTGAAATTAAGCAAATTATGGTCAAAACTTATGTTTTTTGCTCACTTTTTATTGAAATTTCGATCAAAAATGGCTCGAGACTAATAAAATTCGGGTTTAAAACGTATTTAGTTCTTTAAAAAGTGCCTCAATTTTACGTAAAAACTGTTTAAAATTCGATTTAAAGTAGGTTTAGTTTGATAGTTTTTCACTTAAAAATGATTTAAATTTATGTTTAATACATAAATTTTGAGTCGCTTCAACATTTTTAGAGCCTAAAAAATTAGCCTTAATCAAGAAAAGCCTCTAAGGATATACAAAAATCTCATCTATAACGTCCTATGAAACAGCAACAAGCATTAAATGCATAGAAGCAAGACCCTGAAAGGCCATACTTCATGCCTTTATAGGCTTGTATACTTAAACAGTAAGGCCTGGCCTGTTAAGGCTCTAAACAGGCCTTATAGACTATATTATTGTAACACAGATGCAAGATCAGAGTCCCTTACTTGAGGGAGTGAGATCAAATTAACGAGATCCCTGGAAGGAGGAGGAAAAAAAACAGAAGGATTAAGAATCTTGGACGTATTCTAGAGGGAGAAATCCAATCTAGAAGCCTTTCTAGTGTAACTCTTAAAGGTTTGGTAGCAGAGATTTTGGAAGCAGTTAACAAGATCGTGCATTAAAGCNAATCCACTCGTGAAAATTTTTATCAATCATTTCATGCTATAAGAATTAGTACATTCCAAATATATGTTAAAATACACTCATAAAACTCCGCCTCATTGTAATCAGTTTCAATAATAGTTATCATCTTAAGGTAAATTTTGCAATTTTTAAGCGCTTTTCATGCACTCAGTCACAATAACTGTGCTGCTATTAACTGATAATTGCTCTGTTATCAGTCTTACCCAGTATTTTTAAATTTTCATCCTCATTTATCTTGCAGTACAGAAGTTCAAATTGCCAGGATTTGTTACCTCAATTACACACTTGATAAATTACTATTAACTAATAATAGTAATAACCAATAAATCATCATTTAACAAATTTAGGCTTAAAAAAGCAGCTAATCCATAAAATTTTTAAAAATTATAGTTAAATTAATTAGTATTTGTAATCATAAATTCATCTACCTATTGATAATTTTGTTAAAGTCAGATTCATTATTTTAAAAACTACACAATGCAAATAATAGTCTGAATTATCATGAATTCTAAATTAGCAAGGTTTTACTATGTATTTTTCGTTCTAGAATCATACTCATAATGCAAAACACTCATTAATTGAAACAATTTTCCCATAGAAATTAATGAAAAATATGATAATGCATTCCACGCCGAAAAAATATTCAAATATTTTATGTATAACGTTTATTCAAGGAAAATTGTACAATGTGAATTGTTAAAGAGCATGAATCATCATCATCTTTTCTTCTAGCATGGAATGAACCAACCTGGAATGCGAATTTGATTTGCAGAAAACAAAAACCACAGATAATGTTTGATAAACATTCCAAACAATATGCCAAATTCTTGGGCTATGTAAAGGCTGTAATTAAAATAGTAATAGAATATATAGACTGTAATAGAAATTCATTAATTTGACTAGAGGTAGGCAGTTAGTTATGCTTCCATCTCGTATTAAATTTAATAATTATAAATAGTTAATTTTTAATTCAGGTATTTCTAAAATTTGGAATTGGTCATTAAATTTAATACAAGATGGCAACATAACTGCCTACCTCCATTCAAATTAATTAATTTCTAATATTTAATTATAGCCTTACATAGCCCAATAATTTGGCATATCATTTGGCGTGTTTATTATATAACAGGCTATGGTTGTTGATGTTTAAAAGTAATGTGTGAACACAAGTTTGTTATGTGGGTGTAAGAACCCTCTCCACTTTAAATGGTAGTACACTCTGTCACTAAGGATTCTATTGAGAATCCTTCCCTAGGACTGGCAACAGGCTGATTGGTCTATATGACTTCGGTTCATTCTTTGGGCACTTGTTCTTATGAATAGGCACCCGAAGAATGAACCAAAGTCATATAAATATGGAAAAATATTGCAGAAAAATACGTAATCACAAGCGACACTAAGATGCTAGTGGAGTGAGTGCAGAGTGCTAATCACAGACTGATGCAGCATGCACACAATTCAGGACTTTCCCTCTCTTTGTCACTCGTTATGCGAAACTCCACTGTATTTTGAAAAATATTTTCACTAGTAACATACTATTATAATGACGACTGCTAGCTAGACAAAACCTAAACAATTATAACATGCAAAATGCAAGAATTTATAATGAAAATAGCACAAATCTAAATTAAATAATTAATAAAATCAAACAAAATTCTTTTCTAATTTTAAAAAACTGCCCAAGATATTGAATTTCTTTTGTGTGCTCAACATACGGATATTTTCATTTGAGCTTTGTGGATCTGATGATGGAATGAAATAGTTTCATAAAACATTTAATCAATAAAAAGACTTGACTCCTACAATCTACTTAGCACTTGTTTTCCTCCTTTAAAAATTACTGTAGAATCTTAAAAACAAAATAACTCGCTCAAACAAATGATGACAATCTAAGTTACACATAAATAAGATCAACAAAGGTATCTATCACAATATACAATAATCTCAGGCAGATTACACCTAGCAGCCTATACTCTGCAGAAAATTGCAAAATAAATAAATAAATAAATAAATAAATGAATAAATGAATAAATAAAAAACTAAAATTTTACATTTAACTTAATTATTTTTTCATTAATTATTTCGATTTTTCTTATTTTAATTTACAAACTTAAAATATACTTTTGTACAGATTTGTGTTAATTCACTAACAATTATATTATTAAAGTTAGTCTATTTATTTAATTATAATAAAATAGCACATTAAAATATAAAACTAAAATTATATTTTTTAAAATTAAATGTTTCTAGATTTAAAAAAAAAATTCATTCTATAATTCTAGATTTAAAATAGCTATAACAATGGGAAAATGCTTACAATAGAAATAGACATTAAAATAAAACAATGAAATTGACTACTTCTAGAGCTAAATTGTTATGAAGAAATTGACACGTGATGAAATGCATTAATTCCAGAACAATGACACGAAATTGACACGTGATGAAATGGATTAATTCTACAACAATGACACGAAATTGATCAATTTTCGAATCAAAACAGCTGGAGTGAAATATACAATTTCTAGAATTAAATAAATCTCTAGAATATTAATTATTTTCGAGTTAAAAAAAATAATAATAATAATATTTCATCTTCGAATTAATTATTTCTAGTATTAAATAACAAAAATTTAACGATGTGAGCTTAAGATATACAACTAAAAGCCTTAATATGTATAAACAGAATTAATTTATTATATTTTTAATACATAAATTCCTAGTATATATTTTTTTCTATATTTAAAACAGTTAAAGAGAAGGAAAGGAGAGGAGGAAATAATAATAAAAAAGAACAAAAAAAATCTAAAAATGGCAATTTCTCACGAGTACCATTTCAAAATGACCCAAGGGTGTAGTGAGACTCTTAAACGTTGTCGTTCGGAGCTTTATGCACGTAAAAGGCTAACTGTAGCCTTTCTATTATCCGCAGAACCTTTAACAATTTAAAAAAAAAAAATCTAACTAATTTACTCCCTACTCCCATGATAAATAACACGAGTGAGCTTATTTATCATACTGTAAAACACAAAAGAAAAATGCAATCTCTCCTAGTGATTTACGTTATATTGCAGTTAGCTATCATGATTAGAAAATAATAAAACATTAAGATTTATTTTCTTGATATATATATATATATATATAAAGAAAAAATATACAGTACAGGGAGGAAGTTTCTTTGTTCTTAACAGTGACCATTCGAGAAAGAAGAATGATGACCCTTTTAACTGAACCTCTGCTTACTACTAACGTTCTTACTTTACTGCGTGCTTCCTTCCTATCTAATATAGGAATATATAGGAAACCATCACCATTTCTTTCACCTCCAGGTAAAATATAGGGTCATGTTTCGATCTTCTCTAATTATTAGGTATAGATAAATTAAAATGAATCACATGCTCAACGATGTGGAAGTTGTAAATCTTTTAAGTATGATATAAACGTTAAGCTGCATAAACGTAGATAAAACCTTAAGTTAAATCTGATTACCAACATATTTTATGGGGTTAAAAGAAAATTAAAGGTAAGTTTTAAATGTACTCCACCAATTTTAATCATATTTTTATTAATTTTTTTTACCCCTTTTCTGGGGAGGAGTGTAACTTTGTTAGAAAATGTAACTTTTCAGTGCTTAAATTGTGTAATTGTAAGCTTTACTGTGCCTTAAATTCCTTATTACATCAACTATAAGGCTACTGTGCCTGTAATTTTTAATTACAAAGGCTACTCTAGAGGTAATTTTCGATTGTTTCACTTATATAATAAGGCATACTGTAACGTTATACTTAATCTAATAGTTAATTCGTGTCGTTATAAGGCATATTTTGTTTTAAAATAAGCCTTTTTAAGACTAGATTTAAGAATTTATTAACATTTTATGAACTTTACAGGCTGGATAAAAGCAAATTTCTGGAAAAACTGAAGTTGATTTAGAGCCTTATAAAGAGCCTTATATTTAAATTTAGATCAACTATAAGGCTACTGTGCCTTATAAAGCCTCTAAACCTTTCCTAAAAATTCCTTAAACTTTTCCTAAAACCCCAAAATTTTTCAAAAAACCTCTAAACTTTCCTTAAAACCCCTAAACCTTAGAGGTTTTAGGAACCTCTAGATTTAAAATAGCTATAACAATGGGAAAATGCTTACAATAGAAATAGACATTAAAATAAAACAATGAAATTGACTACTTCTAGAGCTAAATTGTTATGAAGAAATTGACACGTGATGAAATGCATTAATTCCAGAACAATGACACGAAATTGACACGTGATGAAATGGATTAATTCTACAACAATGACACGAAATTGATCAATTTTCGAATCAAAACAGCTGGAGTGAAATATACAATTTCTAGAATTAAATAAATCTCTAGAATATTAATTATTTTCGAGTTAAAAAAAATAATAATAATAATATTTCATCTTCGAATTAATTATTTCTAGTATTAAATAACAAAAATTTAACGATGTGAGCTTAAGATATACAACTAAAAGCCTTAATATGTATAAACAGAATTAATTTATTATATTTTTAATACATAAATTCCTAGTATATATTTTTTTCTATATTTAAAACAGTTAAAGAGAAGGAAAGGAGAGGAGGAAATAATAATAAAAAAGAACAAAAAAAATCTAAAAATGGCAATTTCTCACGAGTACCATTTCAAAATGACCCAAGGGTGTAGTGAGACTCTTAAACGTTGTCGTTCGGAGCTTTATGCACGTAAAAGGCTAACTGTAGCCTTTCTATTATCCGCAGAACCTTTAACAATTTAAAAAANAAAACACTGCAAAAAATGCAAATAAACCACACAAAAAGTGTTAAAATTACGAAAAAAACACGGAAAACACTGCAAAAAGTGCAAATAAACCACACAAAAAGTGATGAAATTAGAAAGAAAAGACAGAAAAGACTGCAAAATTTACAAATAAAAACACAATTTTTTGCTCTTAACTTCATTATAATTTGATCTAATTTAATACACGAGCATCTAAACACTATAGGATAAAATTAGTATGTGTTATAACAAGAGGTTAGAATATACAAACATACTAAACCTGTATGTTACAGGGCCTAGCTCATACTATCAATGCTCATATTAGGCCTATAACTTCACATTAAGTAGGCCTATATGATAGGTTTAGAAACACATAATTTCAACGAGTTTTTACGTTACGAACAAAGGTATAGAAAGCCTATTGTTCTTCACGTCACTGCAAACATACTGAGGATATCAGGCGAGTGTATAATAATTGAGGCCTAGGCCTCTTACGTTCAAAGGCCTTCAATCCTTTATAGAAGGGCCTCTCCGTCTTAAGTTGGTCTTACAATAACACCAATTTATAGGTGTTATATTTAAAATCATTACACCTTAGAGACTCTTAACAACTTAGCCATAAATTTCACTTAGCAAACAATCTTTTTAATTAATTCTAAACAAAATTTCCCATCTTCTTAAGTTATAGAAGTATGTAAATTTATAATTTAAGCCTTTAAAACAGCCTTTTTTTATTTTTTAAGGCAGAGAAACCGTTTTAAAAGATCAACAAAAGAGCAGAAGTAATTATAAAAGGAGCAAGCCAAGCAAGGAGAAAATTAATTTATAACTCATAAAATCATTAATTAAAATTCTAAAAAGGGGGGATGAGCTATTAAAAAACGATCTAAAATAACTTTTAAAATTAATTTTACATTTATTTATACATGTTTTATATACAAAAAATAACACGGGAAATGGGGATAAGCAAAAACAATAAACAAGAACGTCAGGAATTTTAATTAAAAAACAAAACAAAAAAGGGGGTAGGAACTTGGATACGTCACACACAGAGAGAGAGAGAGAGAGAGAGATGTTGTGTTCGTTTAGGAAGGGGTTAGAAACACCCACGTGCCACGTGATGGGGAGAAGAGGAGGAGGAAGAGGAGGAGGAGGAGGATAGTTGGAATTCTAAGTTTTGAAAACTCTCAAATCTGCACTTCATGGAGCGATTAAATAGGGTGACATTGCGGTAAATCTGTACGTTGGTAAGGCAATCTGTGATGTTGCTGTTGTCTTTTACGACGGTGGCACTTCATTTTCTAGAATAGTCCTGGATAGGTCGTAAAGAACTAGAAGATCGCATTGCTAAGGTAAAATCTATTATACTAAGCGAAGAACTTCTACACCCTTCTTAATGACTGTATATATATATATATTTGTGTGTACTGTACAATCCCTAACGAAATAATTTTAAACAATTTAACAACTGTTTACTTACACTTACATTTAATAAATATTTGTTCAAAATGTCTTCCTACAATGATTAAAATGCTGTTTTGTGGGTTGGATTTTTGTGTAAATTCTTGTTAAAATCGGGTTTGCTGCTCCAGTTTTCTTTTTTCTTGTTGAAGTTGTAGATATTCTAGTTAGAAATTGCGGTTTTTCACCTAGTTTCCGTGTTTAAATTCATTTTAATTCGTGTTTTCCAACGTAAAATCCGTGTATTGTTTTGCTTCCTGTTTTCTGCTAAATCCTTTCAATTTTGATGAAATCTGTGGCGTGTTTTGGCGTGAAATCGCCTTAAAATCGTACATTTTTCGTGTTATTTTGAGTTAAATTATTAAAATTTCGCTTAAAAATCGTACATTTTGTTCATTTTTAAGTTGAAATTAAGCAAATTATGGTCAAAACTTATGTTTTTTGCTCACTTTTTATTGAAATTTCGATCAAAAATGGCTCGAGACTAATAAAATTCGGGTTTAAAACGTATTTAGTTCTTTAAAAAGTGCCTCAATTTTACGTAAAAACTGTTTAAAATTCGATTTAAAGTAGGTTTAGTTTGATAGTTTTTCACTTAAAAATGATTTAAATTTATGTTTAATACATAAATTTTGAGTCGCTTCAACATTTTTAGAGCCTAAAAAATTAGCCTTAATCAAGAAAAGCCTCTAAGGATATACAAAAATCTCATCTATAACGTCCTATGAAACAGCAACAAGCATTAAATGCATAGAAGCAAGACCCTGAAAGGCCATACTTCATGCCTTTATAGGCTTGTATACTTAAACAGTAAGGCCTGGCCTGTTAAGGCTCTAAACAGGCCTTATAGACTATATTATTGTAACACAGATGCAAGATCAGAGTCCCTTACTTGAGGGAGTGAGATCAAATTAACGAGATCCCTGGAAGGAGGAGGAAAAAAAACAGAAGGATTAAGAATCTTGGACGTATTCTAGAGGGAGAAATCCAATCTAGAAGCCTTTCTAGTGTAACTCTTAAAGGTTTGGTAGCAGAGATTTTGGAAGCAGTTAACAAGATCGTGCATTAAAGCTTGTTGCAGGAAGTTTTTCTCTCATAACACCCTTCTATAATTTATGAGATGAGCTGACCATGCCACATGTTCAGATAAGATATTTATGATTTAGTTATGGACACGACAAATGTCGTTAGAATGCTTCTACGTGCCTGGACATTACCTTTTGGAATTAGAAATGAGTTGGATAACTTATCACTTTTTATGTTTGCTTCTATTTTGTTTAGTAAATTTTTCAATTTTTAAGCACTTCTGAACAAATTTTCGATAGTAAATATTACTTTTAATCTATTTACTAGTAGAATTTTTATAAAATATTTAAGAATAAAGCATCTACAACCGGTTTATAAACACCAAAACTCCATTCGTTTCGTGCAGTCTAATAGAAGAAAAACACGTTTATTTCTCCAAAAATAAAATAAATTCTTGCAATTTTTTAATGTGGAATTCTAGAAAATAAATAAATTAAACGATTTTTTTTAATATTGTTTATAAAATTGCTTATTTTTTAATTTATTCGTTAATTTTATTTGCTTTATCCTTAACCATAGAGTCCACATTCACTCCTACACTTTCGTTTTAAATCAGTGCAATTAATGATGTTCTAGCTATCAGAATACCACCTACTGATGTAAGATTTATATCTAGAGCCTAAATATTTAGAAATTTAATTTATTATAAAGTTAATTTGCGATTTTTTCAAGCGATTCCTCGCTTGAAAAATCGAGTTATCGCTGATCCGCAAACATCACTTGTAAATAGTTTTTATGTTCTTTAATGGCCTTAAAGATATCTCTGATATCTATATTAGCCCTTACACATGAGATATCAACAATTTGAAGCAGTAGGCCTACTTGTTTTAGTCCAGAACTGAGAGCTTTTACTGTACTGTAAGCATCAACACGACACCCTGTTAATGAACTAACCAAAGATATCACTAATTTAACCCTAAGAAATAAGGTATCACTAAAATAAGGCATTAATTTATATAATATCTAGTTTATAAGTAAATATATCAGCAATTTAAAATCATTCATTTGCTGCTTGCTCAGGGTTTAGAAGGGTGAACTGAGAATAGTAATGTACTAAAAACATAAAACATATGCCAATTTATGCTGAAAATGGGTCTAAATCTCATAATTATAACTAAAATAAAACATAATGTATATTTAAAAACCGAAAATTATGCTTAAAAATCAAGCTTTGGTTACTAATAAGGTAAAAAATTAAGGTATGAACCGTATTTACAGGTCGTAGAGGTCATAGAAACGTGGAAATTCTGGCAAAGTCATGGCCTAAACACAGGAACTCATCCTGAACTCAAGACCTTCTATGGCAGCCATTTTAAATGGATTTCTTTGTAAGCATATCCACATCGATTTTCCTCAGCAAGGAACCGGATCATTTAAGCAGGGGTGAGTAAAATATAAGGCAAATTGACCCTTTAAAAAAAAGAACCCCCTATTCTTTAAGGCAGATTTTAGGGAACGTCAACTAAGGAAAGAGGAGTTAGGAAGAATCGTCAAGGAAAATTTAATTTTAGAAGACGTTACAGTAAGTAAAGAATGATAAACTCTCTTAAAATTGCCCTCATATTTAGAGTAATAACTATTTTAAGACCTATAAATTAATATATTATCTCTTAAAATAGGTTGACAATCATAAAGAAAAATCGCAAAGGAGTCGAAGGTTGAAAGTTTAGTAGTAAAGGTGGTCGCAGTAATTTGTAAGTTATTATAGGATGAAAGGTGAAAGTAAGAAGTCTCACCTGACATGTCACATGGGAAGGGACGATTGTAGGAGGCCCGTTGTCACCGTCTACATAACCCACTTCTATATTGAAGCACAGTAAGTGAAGCTTGTGATGGATCAATGAGAAAATCGCACACAGCACGCATGTGTGGGAGTTTGCAGGATCTTCTAACAAACAACACACAAACGCACACACCACCAACACACGAACCCCGTTTAACTTAGATTTTCTTATTTTAAGTTTCATATTACACATCTTCCTATCCATCCCTCGACTTAACATACTGAAAGTCAGCGTATAGAATAACCCCACAGTGTCGTATGCCCCTCTTTTTCTCTAACACTACTAACGTTCAACCCCCAAAAACTTATCGCGGGACATCCAATAGGAAATTTAACGTTCTAGTCCCCTCGAGTACCCGATGGGGACAAATCGTAAATTAAAACACCCTCTTTCCCACCGGTCAACTAATCCCGATCCAGCTGGGGGGGTCACGAGTTTCCATAGGGGGAGAGGTTTGTCTAAGCATCTCTGATTGCTCCAGGTTTACGGGGGGGGTTGAGGAGGTTCGAGTTTTGGTTTGTGTAACCTTCCCTATTCAGTATATTCAGAAAATTTGCTGTAATCCTTACTTAATCACGCTTAGAAAGGTGTCGACTCCCTGTTTTTCTCCCTAACTCTAAGTCCCCCCCTTTCTAGAGGAAGTTGATACAATATTTCTGCCCTTTATCTGCTCTCTAGCGCTTTGGAAACTCTTTCTCCCTCCCTTACGCTCCATAAATATGGGATATTGGAGGGTATCTTTCATTTTTTAATATCTTTGAAATGTGTTTTTATCCCTCGACTTCCTTCCTCCTTATCTGTACACAGGGAAATGTCATTTTAGTCACTAGTTTAAGCATCTTCTAACTTCAAAATTATCTAGAATTTCGCATCGTTTACTCTCTTAGGTAATTTTAAAAATTAATTTACATCTGTCAACGTTTTTCTGCTAAAAAAACATTGAGAGAAGATCTAAATTAACAAGTTTTCTTTAATATGGACTCATTAATTGTAATTTAACTTAGTTAACAACACTCTAAATCTCTTCCATTCCCAAACTTAAACAATGATTTTTTCTACGTTTTAACGTTTCCTAATCCAACCATAAACGTTTTCTGATCTCTTAAACGTCTCCTTGTTTCACTAGGCCTATAAATTTAACGTTTTCAATCACAGTATATCTCCCTTCCCTTCTTGATTTTATCCAATCTCTCTTTTTGTCATTGTTCTACTTCAAATTATCCAATCATATTGCTTATTTCTGAATCCCTCTAAATTTGTCCAATTCCCGAATTTTTTTTTGTCCAACTGAATCCCTCCAGTTTTGTCCAATCACGTTTCTGAGCACGCGGTCTTACGCTTTAATTTATATATAGCCTAACTAACCCCATAATGCGTATGCTTCAAATGTAAAGCTTCAAATTTTACACCTCTTTAGGTATAAAAAAAAGGCAGAATCTCCCAATAAATTGAGAAGTAAACCTTAAGGGAATGAAGGATTGCAGATTAAACCTCAAGTAATTGAAGGATTGGAGATTGAACCGCAAGGAATAGAGGGATGAACCTCAAGGGATTGAAGGATTGGAGATTGAACCGCAAGGAGTACAGGGATGAACCTCAAGGAATTAAAGGATTGGAGATTAAACCTCAGGGGATTGAAGAATTGGAAATTGAACCGCAAGGAATAGAGGGATAAACCTCAAGGAATTAAAGGATTAAAGATTAAACCTCAAGGGATTGAAGGATTGGAGATTAAACCTCAACAGATTGAAGGATTGGAGATTGAACCGCAAGGAATAGAGGGATGAAGCTCAAGGAATTGAAGGATTGCAGATTGAACCGCAAGGAATAGAGGGATGAAGCTCAAGGGATTGAAGGATTGGAGATTGAACCGCAAGGAATAGAGGGATAAACCTCAAGGAATTAAAGGATTGGAGATTAAACCTCAAGGGATTGAAGGATTGCAGATTGAAGCTGAAGGAATTCGAGGATTGAAGGAGTACGCGATGAAAATCGGTTTGCTCTTTAATTTTGCTTTGATTTTAACCAATCAGGAGCGACGTAACAAGCCCCAAACATCCCCAAACATCATTCCGCATCCTGTAAATGCAAATTTTTGGAGTTTTCCTATCAAGAATTCGCTATCTGCAAACTAATTAAGCAAACTTTTGAAAGTTTAAAGCGCTGAGGGAAACAGTTCTTACACTTTCCCTCTTATGCAATCAGAGTTTCCGGATTGTGGATTTATGAGTGGAGTTATCACGAGCTCGCCTCTTATGTAATGACATGGGCCAAGTAAGTTGCTCGCGAGACTCGTAACAACTGATTCGTAACATAGCCTTCGGTTACTACAGCAATGAGACGGACATCGTTAATCTAGTTTAAGTACTGGACTCGAAACTTTCGTGGTCAATTTGTTGTAACAGTTTCAACATATTGTTCACTTGTACAAGCTGATACAGAAATAGGCTTAATTATATACATTATAAGCAGAATTTACTCTTTAATTTCTATGTAACTACCCCCCTAAATACATATAATTTAAGCGTACAGCATCAAATTTCATGATTGCTTTATGTATTAAAGAAAGCATGTTCAATCCCCTAATAAATTGGGGGGTTGAACTTAAAGGAATTGAAAGGATGGAATTGAACCTTCTGAATGAATTAGAAGAATGGGAATTGGAAAATTACACCCCTATTACATCTAAGATACTCCAGAGACAGAAAAATCAATAAAAATGGAGAAACAACTACGTTAAAATTCGTGTACCAAAAGTCGGATTTACTGCTTAATTTGTATGTAACAACCCTTAATACCTATATTTAGGGGGGGTGATAGTTATACCAGTTCATATAAGCTTATAGTCAAAAGCATGGGGGTATCAGCTTTCATGTTTTCTATAGTATATAATTGTAAAAAGTAGTAGATTTATTAAGGGATTTAACCTCATTAATGAGTCTAAAAACAAGGGATATCAACAGAAAAAACGAAGAAACTGTACTACTTTACTATTTATTTCGCTTATAACGAGACTCAAGTGCTTAAATTTAAGGGGCGATAGTTGTATCGGTTCTCTTTTTAAATCTTCTACAACACTCCTGTTAGAAGCATGAGGCATCAAATTTCATGGTTTCTATCCGTTTCTTTATATATAAAGAATAGATTTATTGAAGGGGGGATTCAACCTGAAATAGGCCTTTAAGGAAGCAGACGTATCAAAAGAGCAAATGGAGAAATTGTACTTCAAGCATCATCAGATACATTCGTCTCCCTTATCTTCACACCCCTATTATGTCTCAGGTGCTCCTAAGAGGTAAAAGTATCAATAAAAATCAAATCTCTCGAGGTACAATTATGTTAAAATCCCAATTTTTTAACCCCTAACAGGGGATTTAAGACGTGAATACTTGAAATATATATATATATAAAGGTTGGCTTTTATGTCAACAAAGGCTAAAGACATCCTAAAAATAAATTTAGACGAAAAAAATCACGTCTCTAAATAGAATTTTAAAATTGTTTATGTATCAAAAAATATCAAATCTTGCCTCCAAAAACACGTTTTGGATGAATTCCAACCTCGCATGTTCGTTTACATAGCGTTTTTTTTTTTTTTTTTTAATATAAACCTCAAAAATAACCCCCCCAAACACATACAAGAATCACCCTTGTTGTAGTGTCTCTCCTCGACTTTGATTTATTTTGGATCTAAATTTAGTTAAAGAAAATCTAAACATTTTTAGTATAAGTCCGTGTTTTCTTAGAGAAAAATATTTTCAAAAAATTTTATTATTTTCTAAATTGACTCTACAATAAAGAAACATTTACTTTTATAGGAATTAATATAAATAAGATGTTTCTAAAACATTTTAAAATTTTTCTAGGAAAAAAAACACTTCTAAATTTTCATAAATGTTTGAAAAATCTCTAAGCTATTCCTAAAAATCTCTAACCTTTCCTTAAATTCTGTAAAGCTTACCTAACAATCCCCTAAATTTTTCCTAAAACCCCAAACTTTTTCTAAAAACCTCTAAACTTTCCTAAAAATCCCCTAAAGTTTTCCTAAAACCCCTAAAGTTTTGTAAAAACCTCTAAACCATACCTAAAAACCTCTAAACCTATCCAAAATACCTCTAAACCTTACCTAAAAATCCCGTAAAGTTTCCTAAAACCTAAATTTTTCCTAAAACCCCAAAATTTTTCTAAAAACCTCTAAACTTTCCTAAAAATCCCCTAAAGTTTTCCTAAAACCCCTAAAGTTTTGTAAAAACCCCTAAACCNAGACTCGTAACAACTGATTCGTAACATAGCCTTCGGTTACTACAGCAATGAGACGGACATCGTTAATCTAGTTTAAGTACTGGACTCGAAACTTTCGTGGTCAATTTGTTGTAACAGTTTCAACATATTGTTCACTTGTACAAGCTGATACAGAAATAGGCTTAATTATATACATTATAAGCAGAATTTACTCTTTAATTTCTATGTAACTACCCCCCTAAATACATATAATTTAAGCGTACAGCATCAAATTTCATGATTGCTTTATGTATTAAAGAAAGCATGTTCAATCCCCTAATAAATTGGGGGGTTGAACTTAAAGGAATTGGAAGGATGGAATTGAACCTTCTGAATGAATTAGAAGAATGGGAATTGGAAAATTACACCCCTATTACATCTAAGATACTCCAGAGATAGAAAAATCAATAAAAATGGAGAAACAACTACGTTAAAATTCGTGTACCAAAAGTCGGATTTACTGCTTAATTTGTATGTAACAACCCTTAATACCTATATTTAGGGGGGGTGATAGTTATACCAGTTCATATAAGCTTATAGTCAAAAGCATGGGGGTATCAGCTTTCATGTTTTCTATAGTATATAATTGTAAAAAGTAGTAGATTTATTAAGGGATTTAACCTCATTAATGAGTCTAAAAACAAGGGATATCAACAGAAAAAACGAAGAAACTGTACTACTTTACTATTTATTTCGCTTATAACGAGACTCAAGTGCTTAAATTTAAGGGGCGATAGTTGTATCGGTTCTCTTTTTAAATCTTCTACAACACTCCTGTTAGAAGCATGAGGCATCAAATTTCATGGTTTCTATCCGTTTCTTTATATATAAAGAATAGATTTATTGAAGGGGGAATTCAACCTGAAATAGGCCTTTAAGGAAGCAGACGTATCAAAAGAGCAAATGGAGAAATTGTACTTCAAGCATCATCAGATACATTCGTCTCCCTTATCTTCACACCCCTATTATGTCTCAGGTGCTCCTAAGAGGTAAAAGTATCAATAAAAATCAAATCTCTCGAGGTACAATTATGTTAAAATCCCAATTTTTTAACCCCTAACAGGGGATTTAAGACGTGAATACTTGAAATATATATATATATAAAGGTTGGCTTTTATGTCAACAAAGGCTAAAGACATCCTAAAAATAAATTTAGACGAAAAAAATCACGTCTCTAAATAGAATTTTAAAATTGTTTATGTATCAAAAAATATCAAATCTTGCCTCCAAAAACACGTTTTGGATGAATTCCAACCTCGCATGTTCGTTTACATAGCGTTTTTTAAAAGTTTTTTTTAATATAAACCTCAAAAATAACCCCCCCAAACACATACAAGAATCACCCTTGTTGTAGTGTCTCTCCTCGACTTTGATTTATTTTGGATCTAAATTTAGTTAAAGAAAATCTAAACATTTTTAGTATAAGTCCGTGTTTTCTTAGAGAAAAATATTTTCAAAAAATTTTATTATTTTCTAAATTGACTCTACAATAAAGAAACATTTACTTTTATAGGAATTAATATAAATAAGATGTTTCTAAAACATTTTAAAATTTTTCTAGGAAAAAAAAACACTTTTAAATTTTCATAAATGTTTGAAAAATCTCCAAGCTTTTCCTAAAAATCTCTAACCTTTCCTAAAATTCTCTAAAGCTTACCTAAAAATCCCCTAAATTTTTCCTAAAACCCCAAACTTTTTCTAAAAACCTCTAAACTTTCCTAAAAATCCCCTAAAGTTTTCCTAAAACCCCTAAAGTTTTGTAAAAACCTCTAAACCACACCTAAAAACCTCTAAACCTTTCCAAAAAACCTCTAAACCTTACCTAAAAATCCCCTAAAGTTTCCTAAAACCTAAATTTTTCCTAAAACCCCAAAATTTTTTTAAAAACCTTTAAACTTTCCGAAAAATCCCCTAAAGTTTTCCTAAAACCCCTAAAGTTTTGTAAAAACCTCTAAACCTTACCTAAAAATCCCCTAAAGTTTTCCTATAACCCTAAATTTTTCCTAAAACCCCAAAATTTTTCAAAAAACCTCTAAACTTTCCTTAAAACCCCTAAACCTTAGAGGTTTTAGGAACCTCTAGATTTAAAATAGCTATAACAATGGGAAAATGCTTACAATAGAAATAGACATTAAAATAAAACAATGAAATTGACTACTTCTAGAGCTAAATTGTTATGAAGAAATTGACACGTGATGAAATGCATTAATTCCAGAACAATGACACGAAATTGACACGTGATGAAATGGATTAATTCTACAACAATGACACGAAATTGATCAATTTTCGAATCAAAACAGCTGGAGTGAAATATACAATTTCTAGAATTAAATAAATCTCTAGAATATTAATTATTTTCGAGTTAAAAAAAATAATAATAATAATATTTCATCTTCGAATTAATTATTTCTAGTATTAAATAACAAAAATTTAACGATGTGAGCTTAAGATATACAACTAAAAGCCTTAATATGTATAAACAGAATTAATTTATTATATTTTTAATACATAAATTCCTAGTATATATTTTTTTCTATATTTAAAACAGTTAAAGAGAAGGAAAGGAGAGGAGGAAATAATAATAAAAAAGAACAAAAAAAAATCTAAAAATGGCAATTTCTCACGAGTACCATTTCAAAATGACCCAAGGGTGTAGTGAGACTCTTAAACGTTTTCGTTCGGAGCTTTATGCACGTGAAAGGCTAACTGTAGCCTTTCTATTATCCGCAGAACCTTTAACAATTTAAAAAAAAAAAATCTAACTAATTTACTCCCTACTCCCATGATAAATAACACGAGTGAGCTTATTTATCATACTGTAAAACACAAAAGAAAAATGCAATCTCTCCTAGTGATTTACGTTATATTGCAGTTAGCTATCATGATTAGAAAATAATAAAACATTAAGATTTATTTTCTTGATATATATATATATATATATAAAGAAAAAATATACAGTACAGGGAGGAAGTTTCTTTGTTCTTAACAGTGACCATTCGAGAAAGAAGAATGATGACCCTTTTAACTGAACCTCTGCTTACTACTAACGTTCTTACTTTACTGCGTGCTTCCTTCCTATCTAATATAGGAATATATAGGAAACCATCACCATTTCTTTCACCTCCAGGTAAAATATAGGGTCATGTTTCGATCTTCTCTAATTATTAGGTATAGATAAATTAAAATGAATCACATGCTCAACGATGTGGAAGTTGTAAATCTTTTAAGTATGATATAAACGTTAAGCTGCATAAACGTAGATAAAACCTTAAGTTAAATCTGATTACCAACATATTTTATGGGGTTAAAAGAAAATTAAAGGTAAGTTTTAAATGTACTCCACCAATTTTAATCATATTTTTATTAATTTTTTTTACCCCTTTTCTGGGGAGGAGTGTAACTTTGTTAGAAAATGTAACTTTTCAGTGCTTAAATTGTGTAATTGTAAGCTTTACTGTGCCTTAAATTCCTTATTACATCAACTATAAGGCTACTGTGCCTGTAATTTTTAATTACAAAGGCTACTCTAGAGGTAATTTTCGATTGTTTCACTTATATAATAAGGCATACTGTAACGTTATACTTAATCTAATAGTTAATTCGTGTCGTTATAAGGCATATTTTGTTTTAAAATAAGCCTTTTTAAGACTAGATTTAAGAATTTATTAACATTTTATGAACTTTACAGGCTGGATAAAAGCAAATTTCTGGAAAAACTGAAGTTGATTTAGAGCCTTATAAAGAGCCTTATATTTAAATTTAGATCAACTATAAGGCTACTGTGCCTTATAAAGCCTCTAAACCTTTCCTAAAAATTCCTTAAACTTTTCCTAAAACCCCAAAATTTTTCAAAAAACCTCTAAACTTTCCTTAAAACCCCTAAACCTTAGAGGTTTTAGGAACCTCTAGAAGAAGGTTTCAATTTAGAGCCACAGAAAAAGATTTACATTTAGAGCCTTAGTAAAGATTTAAATTTAGAATTTTACAAAAAGCTTCGATTTAAAGCCTTAGAAAAGGCTTAGAGGTATAAATTAAAAGGCTTAAATTAATAAATTATTCTTAAATATTCGAAAAATACATGCAACTATAGGCTACAGCTGTAGGAAGTGTACGGTGTCGGTTAGTATAGTTTGCTTTTAGTGAAAATTACGACCAAGAAAAGCCTTAATATCCAGCATCAAATGAGATTAAAAACACAGTAGAAACTTTTCGTAAAGTGTTCTTCTTTTTTCACTTTTGTTTTCTCAGTCAAGAGGATTGTGGAAGTTAAACAAAGCAGCTGAACTGGCGAGCGGTTGTTTGGTTAATCAGATTATAGCAGCTATTAAATTTGATTATATCAGTTTATTGCAGCAACTTGGTACAGACCAGTAAGATGGCAACAATGGAATTAGCGGAAACAGTGTGACAACACATGACGAGGTCGTGTCACAGGTCATTCCATGCTTCTATTCACTTTCTATACTCCAATGCCTACTTGCAATTTCCAGTTATATTCCTTCCCCCCTGTATTGATAAGTTTTAATGTGCCTTAATTTTAAGCACAGGTTTAATTAGGCTGTCTGGCAGGCTTTTCTTTTGTAATATATTTTTTTAACTTAGCCTTAAAGTTGTTACAATCGTTATACCATCGATTCTTGTAGGCCTGATGGAGAGAGCCTGTACTTGGTGATAGGCTAGCCTGAAAACTATTTGTTAATCATAGACTTCTATAATAATGAGAAATACATGAGTTTAATTCAGTAGAAAGAGGTCTAGGCCATTCAAAAATGTAATACGCGTGCCTTAAATAAGTTCTTTATTGCTTAGGCTATGTATAGGCTAAACCGTTTGTTGAAGTGCTATAAGACTAAGCATGAATTTATGCAAGGTGTAGGCCTAATCCGCAAATTAAACTAATATATAGTTCTATGCTTAGGAAACTTTCTGTACTCCATCCTTTTATTAAAGCTTTTAAAGGCAAACTAGCCTTTAATCAGGTCTCGGATTAAGGATAAAGTTACATAAAATGCATAATAATTTGTATTTTTATACAAATTTTATCATAAAAATGTTTCCTGTAAGGTTTAAGGCTACACAGAGTTCAAAATTCAAAGCTCATTTGTGTATTCCTGAACCTTACAGGGGCCTTTGTTTAATATTTAACAACAAAGCCTACAACATTTCTATAGCCTAATGAATTAATTAAAGCCTTAATCTTTTTATTACTATCTTCAGCCTACGAAAACTACAAATAGATCCTTCAAATATTAAGGCCCAGCTTAATTTTCTACTCGTAAGGCCACCGAATTAGATTCTAAACAACTTTTTTAGGCAATCCGAGCCTTAGACTTATTTAAGGCTCAGATTATAACAGAAATTATTTAAGGCTCACAATAGTTTTAATCTTACGAGATCAAGTAACACGCTTTTAGTCTGTATAGCCTTAAAGCTCCGTTTGTAAGATTAGGAAAGGTATTTTAAGGCTCAGGCTTTAAAATAAAGCAAAATATTCTTATGTATTGTAAGGCTCGGATATTCATTAAGGTTTTGCAGGGCCTATAATGTATACAAGGCCTACAAAGGCATTGAAAAACAAACTAAAATCTAGGCAATAGATGGATTTAATTACCAATTTAAACAAGTTTACTCGACTTAAACGTAATTAACGATTAAATATAATTAAAAATTGACACAATAAAACACCAGGAGACTTAAGTAACGAACACTTACCATTATTATTAGGAAACAGGCGTAACGGCTACGTAACAATATTCAGAACGAGGAAACGTATAGAAGTAAGTAAAACAGGAGGAAAAAAAATCAAAATAAATAGTAAAATTCGCAGTAAAATTTAAGTAAAGTTATAACATAGAACGATTCTTTTCATCTTATTCTTTTCTTTTTTTCCCTTCCCTCCCCCCACGCCAGTAACAAAGGAAACGATTGATAGAAAGAAGAAGGATCGCCATTGGTGGAAACGAAAAAAGAAGTCGCCACCCCCAAACCACGCCTCTTCAAAAATGGCCGACCGACGTAACAAAACAAGAGCGCGTGCTCTTCTATTATTTTTTTTCTATTACTTTTATAAAAAACAAGGGAGAGAAAAGGAAAACAAAACCGGTGGCTCGTGTGTGTATTCTTGTGTGTGTGTGTGTGTGTGTGTGTGTATTTTTTTTATTTATTATTTTATAACTTAAAATGGCCGAAGATTAATCTGTCGATTGTTAACACAATAAGTAAATGTCCTTTATCAGCCGTCAATCTTGTTAGTGATGGCGAAATCACAGGGAGTAGCCGTAAAAACTTTTACAGACGTTATTAACCAGCATAAAGTAAAGTACCTGAACGAATATAAAACTAGATGTAAACGCGCGATAGGGTCGAATACAGTAAAGAACGATACCTGAAAAATGATACCTTCAAATGATTAAATCTGTGATGAAAAATACACCACCGAATTTTTCTTTGTTTTGATTTCTTTTTTTTTTTATTGTTATTATTATTATTATTATTATGTAAACACGATTAAATTTATTTTAATAGGCTCTTAAAGTTGATATGAATGTAAATTGTTTAATAATTGTAAGATGTTATACTGTAAAAATTGTTTACGTGTGGAATTTACTTATGGTTTTTACGTATAACGTAAGCTATTTTTCTTCTTGATACGTCGTTTTAATGTGTTATTTCTAATTATTTCGGCTCTTGTACTTAACCCTTACAACAGAGATTTGCTCTAAAGTTGCAATAGAATTATAGTTACAAGTCGACCCCCCTATAACACTGTTGATTATTCCGTTTTATATGAATTCCATGTTGTACGAGTCACTTAGATTTTACAAATACGTGTGCCGGGCTGTGAACGGCTCACGTATTTGTAAAATCTAAGTGACTCGTACAACATGCAATTCATATAAAACGGAATAATCAACAGTGTTATAGGGGGGTCGACTGAGCAAATTTGCTTGAGATTGTTGCTAATACTATACTTTCCATCCATTACTAGGCACATTTATACTGTATTAAATACTACAAACACCTGTATTTTCCATTTATTATTATGTATAAGTGTCTATACTTTCCATTGCATCCTTTTATGTTTCAATGCATCAATAGGTAAATTTTCCTGTATATTACAATATGCCAATATCTCTATGCCCATAATTCTAGCTAGAAAATACCTATAGGCCTTTAATTTAAGTATTATCTATGTTAGGTAAATAGGCATTAAAGTACAGATATCTATACTTTCCACTGTATAATGCTGTATTTTCTAATGTATCAATAAAGATATACGCCTATATTTTCAAGTGTAATAAGTGCTTATATCTCTATTAATTTCTACCGTCTTTAGATTAAGTATTATCTATGATAAACATTAAAACCTTTATGCGATTTAATCCCTAATAAGAATACATAATATAAGATTAACCTTAGGCTATAGGCCTAGCCTTAGTCTTTGTTAGGCCCTAATTTTCTATAGGCCTCAAGCATATGTAACTTAGGTATGTCTATTTTCATTTATAACTGTAATCTAGGAAACTATAGCCTAGTTATAAACTATGAATGCTTAAACGTATCGCAATTCAGAGGTTAAAGGTTATACCAATCCCGACTTTAATTCCATGTAAATAATTAGTTTTTTATGCTTGTTTATTGAGTAATACTTTGAAATATGTTTGAATTCCTTCTTCAAAGATTCCTACTTCACATAAATAAGCATTTATTACACCCCCTAATCTTAGAAAAACTGTCTTGTACCCAATATGAAGGGTCCATTTTGTCACGTGACTAGTTTTTCGGCAGGGCTAAGAGTAAATTGGGGTAATTTATTCTACTCGTCGAACTTATTTTTACGAGCCTTTTTCTATCCCTTATCCTCTATGTTACGGTTGTGTAATGACTCGTATTCACTTAAAGGTATGTTCTGTTATTATAATTTCTAATTATTTTAGGCCTTCTATCAAATAATACAATAAAATCTTGAGCTTATAAACCCTATATAAATTCGTTTCTTTAGCGGTTGAACTTTGACCCCTACGCTGTGCTAATATGTATAAATTAGCTAAAAATTGCTATATATATTAGAATTTAACAAAGATTTTTAGCTGAAACACTAAAATTTTAACAATAATTTCAACTTAAATCTCTATTGAATCATTATTGTTACTTAGACATTCAAAATTCAAAGCTGGCATTGTTCCATGCTGTGTATAAGATTAATTGTTATCATTATTATGCATACACAAAAACATGTTCCAATATTTTAAATAAGGCTTAAAGCTTTTTTAGTTCCTACTTCTCACTAATATAAGATCAGGCCGGATTTTTATCATTGTTTTAATCTATTAGGTTTCTGTTATTCTCATTTTATGACCTGTAAAGATGAATATAAATAAGCTAGTTTATCCATAAGCTCATTTATATTATTAATATTGATACTAAGATCATTATCACTGTGATTTTAATCGTTTAAATCATCACGAAGCCTGTAAGCACGTTAAGATACTAATTCATTTATTACAAAGACTAGCTCATCCTACAGACACTACATTCATTATTACAAAGACTAGCTCATCCTACAGACACTACATTCATCATAACAAGGACTAGCTCATCCTACAGACACTACATTCATTATTACAAAGACTAGCTCTTCCTACAGACACTACATTCATTATTACAAAGACTAGCTCATCCTACAGACACTACATTCATCATAACAAGGACTAGCTCATCCTACAGACACTACATTCATTATTACAAAGACTAGCTCATCCTACAGACACTACATTCATCATAACAAGGACTAGCTCATCCTACAGACACTACATTCATTATTACAAAGACTAGCTCATCCTACAGACACTACATTCATTATTACAAAGACTAGCTCATCCTACAGACACTACATTCATTATAACAAGGACTAGCTCATCCTACAGACACTACATTCATTATTACAAAGACTAGAACATCCCATAAGCACTAGATTTACCATTATAAACAGTAGATCTTAGAAGAATTTTAGATTTACAATTATTATGTAAATACTAATTACACCATAAACTCTAGATCACACTATATGTGTTAGGCTCATCATATAGACACAGAGATTACTTTTGCAAGCGTAAGGCTCGTTATCATCATTGAAGTGTCAAATTAAATGTTAATTCATCGTTACCATTATTTTTATCAACGGAATTTATCTAATTAGGAACTAGTGTATGTTGATAATGAATGTAGTATTCTTCTCTGTAGAATTTCTCTAATTAGGAACCAAGTTTCAAAGCCTATAACACTACATATTCCAGTAACGAAGTGTATATATAAACTACTTCAGCTTCTGTTAGAAATAAAATAGTTTTAGAAGGGGAAAAACTTATTGTTGAGAAAATCCGAGCCCGCACGATTTGGTAGTAAACATGGCATCAATATAACCCATCCCGAGCCTTTGGTCCCCCTGTTAAGTCCCGGTGGATCCTATGTAAACGTGCCTAGCATTGGATGCAGCAATTCAATTCAAGTCATGTTTTCCAATAGTTACTTTCTCTTCACCTTCGTCCTAGAATGGTTGGTACAGAGAGGACCTGAATACACAATCGTTTAATCAAAACTGTAAGATTTTTAATGCCTTCTTCGCGCTGGTGATGAATCTTTTATCATCCCACTTCAACCTTATCCTTATGAGTCTCGCTGAATGCCAATTCGGTAATGCTTTACGGGGCCTAAAAAATTAATTAGCGAGTATTTTTTTACCATTATCTGCACATCTATACAATGTCATTTATCTAATCTGCACTTGACTTACTTAACAGTGTGATAAGGTAATTTATGTATTTATAGAAGGTTTTTTTTTTTTTTAAAGGCTTCCATTCTTTCATCTTATTAAACTTTTTACTGTAATCTTTAGCTGTGTAACTTGCAAATTACAGCTTCAAAACACGTAAATTTGGTAAAATTTTACAGTTTTTCCATAGCTCCAATGCTTTATAACACTGTTAATTTTTCCGTTTTATATGAATTCAATGTTGTACGAGTCACTTAGATTTTACAAATACGTGAGCTGTTCACAGCCTGGCACGCATATTTGTAAAATCTAAGTGACTCGTACAACATGGAATTCATATAAAACGGAAAAATCAACAGTGTTATAGGGGGTCGACTTGTATAAGCTATGGCCTAATTGTGTGTTTATCACTGATAGTAGGTTGTTTTCAACGAAATTCAGCTTAGTATATTTGCCTGTTTAATTTCTTTTTCAGCCTAGTTTAAACCTAAGATAAACTATTTACAGAATTTTAAAGAAAAAAATAGGTTTATCCTCTTGTTTAAAAATAAAATTTAAATTTAAACCACTCTACAAGGAAGTTTAGTGCGGTAACAACACAATGTTACCTGCTTCTCCTTGTTTTTTACAATAGAAAAATGTTTGTTTAATTGTTTAAATTTAATTGTATCACAGGCCTTGTTCTATATAACATAACTGTTATAAATTTATAAGAATTTATGTGTGATTTTTTAATGTCCGAAGCCCCAAATTTATTATTTATTAATACTTAATTACAAAAATGTTCAGCCAGCTTCGTGTTATATAAAAATATACAAATGTTATTACTTATGTATAAAGATATGAGGTAATTCTCTCAATTATCGGTCTACAATATAATTTACAGCCCGGTTTATTCTTCCTACACAGTAAAGGATAAAGGTAATATTTTTTTGGAGTAAATCTGTAGGCAAACTATTATTTGAATCTAGAGATAAATATGTATTTATCATAACAAAGACATTAGTATTTTTTTACATTGTTAAATATGTTATTCAATTGTTATACAAGTTGCATCTGGATTGTTGTAGCTTACAGGCAGAAACTAGATTGTTGTATATAACAAGCAACTCAATTGTTGTAGCCTATTAATAGCATCTGGATTGTAACTAGCAGGGAACTCTCGATTGTTATAATTAACAAGCAACTTTCGATTGTTGTAACCTACAAAATAGCATCTCGACTGTTGTAACTAGCAAGAAGCTCTCCATTGTTGTAATTAACAAGCAACTCTCGATTGTTGTAACCTACAAAATNATTTTACGTAAAAGTTAAAAAATTAAAAAGAAATTGCATAAAAATACGTACAAGTCGACCCCCCCTATAACAACGTTAATTATTCCGTTTTATATGAATTCCATGTTGTAGGAATCACTTAGATTTTACAAATACGTGTGCCGGACTGTAGACTGCTCACGTATTTGTAAAATTTAAGTGACTCGTACAACATGGAATTCATATAAAACGGAATAATCAACAGTGTTATAGGAGGGTCGACTGCACAATTGTCACACAGAAAACACGCGAAAATCATGTCACAATATCACATTTTAGGAGGATTTTAAAGAAAAAAAAATACAAACTTTTTAAGCATTAAAAGTATTTAAAAAAAGGAACAGTAAAGGAGAAAAGAATACGTGAAATAAAATAAATAAACAGGGGCATAAGTGTAAGCAGGTGGAATATACGTGATAAGGGAACAAAAATCTAGTTTTATGTGATATTAAATTATGTTTGGGATGTTATATTGTGATTTCTAAGGTCTCGAACTGCATACTACTAAGAATTGTTGGATGGTGCACAACCACCTTCCATTAGAAAACTCAAGTTTTAATGGCCAGACGGAGCTCTTTATGTAAGCTAGACTCGTCTACTTTCACTTAAAATTCCATTCTTTTCCTTTGTAAGTAGATGGAACTAACGTATATTTTTGATTGGTTGATACAAAGGAGGCTTTTTTCTTTATCGTTGTATATAATTTGTCAATCTTTCGTATTGTCGAGGGACATAAAAAAATTACGTTTTCCTTAACGAGAATTTTACTGAGAAAAGTATAATTCGAGTTGGGTAATGCACGTGTTTTTTCGCATTTTTATAAGAGACGAACAATTGTTTTCGGTTTAATTGGTTGTGTGTTTCATTCCTTTTACAATAAGTTCTCTTGTATTTTACCTGTATTTGTTTGTATGAAAATTTTTTAATTTTGACAAACTCGTAGGGAAAATTTTCATGATTTTTCAATGTTTTTGTCTGTTTTAACCGTTATTTTTTTTTTTAGTAAACGAGCGAAACTTGCTAAAAAATATATAAATTTACTTACTTTTCCAGCCTTTTACCATTAATTTCGAGTTTTTACACTTTAAAATCTGACTTTCTCTAGCAATTTTCTTGTACTGTTTAATACTTTAACGTAATGAAACTTAAAAATTCGATTAAAAAACGTTAAATCTTATTGATTTTCTTTGTTTTCGTGAGATTTCACCTGAAATTGTCACCATTTTTTTACATTTTAGTACGGTTTACCATTGTTTATGTTAATATAACAGCACTGTAAATTCGGGTAAAAAATTCTCAAATTTTGCTTGTTTTTGGAGTTTTAATTATTATTTAATTAAATAAATTAAATTTTAATGTTAAATTTATTTATTTACTAGTTTATTTGTACATTTTCCCTTATAAAAATGTATAAATTTGCACCTTTGTTGTAGGCCTATGGAGAAAGTGTCTACTTTCTCCATTTAAAATATCTCAAATATTGGAGTTAAGAATAAAATATTTCACATAAATTCGTTAGAATAGAGTCTAGAATTTCATATAAAGTTTAAATTATTACATAAAAAGGGCATTTTTAAACAAAAATTTAAGCATTCATCTATAGGTTATATACACTTTGAACATAGCATAACTGGAAAAAAATAGGGTTTTCTCTATAAAATATTCGAAAAAGCCATAAAAATACATTAAATTTTGTGTAAGGCACGTGTAAAATATTATTTAAATATAAAAAAATAACTATATTAAAGCCTCTTTAGCGTTTATTTTGTAAGAAAATTAATGAGGCANGAAAAATGTAAATTACTGAAACAGGTAATCCTGTATATATTCTAGGGCCTTTTACACTAATCTGTGTTCTGTCGATATTATAGTCTTGGGTCAAAGGCCTGTAATCGGGCATCTCACAGGGCACATGCTGACTGATACAATGTTTAATAAAGCCGATAAGGTTATCGTATATATAGCCTGGAGGCTTAAGGCATGTAAACTATAATAGTTTCATGCGGCATTTATCCTTCAGGCCACGTGCAAGTCCGCACGATCAATGCAGGATACGATACACATTTTATAGTCCCTTCGAGTTTCTGCGTTTTCAGATATTATTTGGCTTATGGAACTTTTAAATGGGGTCTTTTATAAAAATTTAGTGTCATATTAAAGCATTACACCAAGTTATTCAGTCATATATACATATAAAATCGAAATATTGATGAATATTCATGCTATCATTTAAGATTGACTGAAAAATTTTATGCAAATTAGCAAATTAAACACGAGACTATAAAGTTAATGTTTTTAAATTCATGAATGACGCACGTATTTTGGAAAATATATTAATTTACGACAGAAAAAAAATTAAAGAAAATACTATGCAGGTCATGATTTTAGTGGCGCCATCTATCGACGAAAAGCGGAACTTTTTAAATAGCGACGCGACATCTGGAGACATATATTCAAAACATTTTCTAACGTTAAACATTATTAAAATACTAAAATAAAAATAATATTTTAAGTAAAAAAGTAATAATTAAAAGTTAAAAACATTTTTTTAAAAACAATTAATATTTTTTTTATTTTTAAAATAATTTTTCAAAATATCCTGTAAAAATTTAAAATGTTTAATTTTAATTAATGTTTTTATAGGTGAAAACTAGTTTTTATATCCTTAAACGTTAAAAAAAAAACACCAGTGAATGTTGTAAAGTCTGACTTTTTATAAGCTTTACTGCATTACTGCAATATCATAGATAAAGACTACTATACAGGGGAAATACTAAGCGTGTTATTTCCCTCGTGTATAGTAAATTTTGGTAAAACAAAGGCTACTTATAGAGGAAAGTGTACAGGACTAATATACTGGCATACAGGATCACAAAGGTAGAGATTGTTATATAGGACTAATCTACAGAAACAGGAGCTGATATATAGATTTACACTTTATATAAGACTATTATGTAGAGATAGGGACTGCTACGAAGGACCACAAAAGCTAGGGATTATTGTAAAAGATTAGTATAAAGACACAGTGATTGCTATACAGGATTACAAAGAGAGGGATTGTTATTTAAAACTAATATACACAGATAAGGATGCTACATAGGATCATACTATATAAATACAGGAATTATTACGGTGTATAGGACTAAGGACTGCAATAAAACTAGGGATTATTATATTGGATTAATATACAGAGTCGAGAAGTGCTATAATATACAGATACAGGGATTGTTACGGTATATAAAGTTAATACAAAGAGATAGAGCTGTTATACAGTTCTACACTGCATAGAGGAGGGATTATTATATAGGACTACTGTATAGGAATAGGAAATGCTATACAGTATATAATTACCGTATAGAACAGTGAACAATACTATAGAGGCTTAAGTAGAAACTACTACACATAGGAGAAACCACCTTGTATAATTATAAGGATTGTTTTATTGTTTATATATAAAACTCTTTGATCTAGCTTACAAATTTATGAATAAAAATTTAAGGATTTTAATTAAATTTAAAATTCAGTTAAATGTAATAAAAATGAGATGAATTTAAAATGTCATAAGTGACGTATTATAAAAATAATTATTATAATTTTATAATTTAAATCGCAATAAACGTTTATTGGTTAACATTTCAGAAGCAAAAATGAAAGATTAACAAATCAAAGCGATCAGAAATAACGTTTAAGCATCATTGGTTAATTTAAAAATCAGTTAACCAATTAACACTCGACGTCATTAACTATCTATCTGTTTCGTATATAGCAACGCCCCAATTAATTAAAACTATCGAATCACGAAGCAGAGCTGCAATAATTTGAATAGATTGAAGAATTTTAAATTTTTCTTAACGAAATTTTCGATTTTATATAATTCTAAATGGAAAAAACAATAATAATTTTCGAAAATACATTTAAGAATGTAAATAATTATAATTTACGGTAGTTAAAAACATAAATTTCTCAACCTTTTTAGTGTCTCTAATTAAAGTATTTTTAACATTTTTCTTACTGTATAAAATTAAGCTTCAAAAAAGATTTTAAAGCTGATATAAACATAAATTATACAGTTAATTATGCACATCTTTACACGATAACAAATCATTAGTTTGTTAAGGTATCGTGATTAGAATCATGTTAAAGGATCCCAGGCTACTGTGCCATGTTTTTTTTTTCTTTCTGGTGAATGCTCAAGTAAAGAAATGCCACGGGTATATTTACTTCTAGAGTCTCTCTGTATGCAAGAACCGAAGAATAATAAATATGTGCATCTGTCATTTACGACATTCACGTGTTTCTGACGTCTTTCGCCAAGTGTAATTGGCACAAGACTATCGTAAATCACGTGCCGTGAGGAGAGAGGCAAGCAAAGGAGAGTGTACAATTCTACATGCACGACCTGTTTGTCTATCCTCTACCCTTGACCCTATCACCTCGAAAAAATTCCACTTGTGACCCAAACGAGGTCAGAACCGTTCTAGAGGGCTTAACATTTCCTCCCCCTTTTCATTAGTAGGCCTACATCAAGGTAGGGGTCCTAAAATTCTAAAACTTTCCCTACTATCAAGGCGATTCGTTTTAAGAGTTGGAGAGTAGATTCGTAAGAAATTATTATAATAAAGGGTGAATTTTTGTAGTGTTTTAAGAGTTTAGCCTTATTAAAAGGCCTCTAGCATGTTATCAACGTTAAAAATGTTATAATTATTTGGCTTTGGGAGTCATTCAACTCACAGAAATCTAATTATAGAAGCAATTTTCTTGTTTAACTTTAACTTAAACACATATTCTACTCTCTTAGAAAGTGTAAACATTCAGAATTTAGGTTAAATTTTGAATATTTTAAAGCAATTTTAGACAATTTTGGAGGCTTCTAGTCTAAAAAAAATCGTATCAGGAACACTAAAAATTAAATTTATCAATTTCCCCTATAGTAAACACAAGATAAACACTCATAAACAAACAATACTACAAACAATCTTTCATAAAATAGGCTCACTGAATACAATTTTTAACAATAAAAACTTACATACTAAGCTTAAATACGTGCTAAAATTTATATTTATCAAAGTATTATTAATAAAAAAAAATATATATATATATATATATATATATAACAATAAAAAGCCATTTATATATACATATAAAACCTTAAGATCAGTTTAAAAAAAAAGAAAAAAAAAAGTTATTACCATGTTCAAACAATTAGATAACCCCATTAAGGTAGAGGGACGAGAATGAATTCGATAAATGGACATTATTAAGTAATAAAGATTTTTTTAAGGGGGTCTAAATGCCTAAATTTAAGAGGGTCTCGTGTATTGAAACCCTGTCGATTGCTAATGATAACATCGAGACAATTGTTTGGTTCCATGCAAGCCTGAGGGGGTCAAAGTGAAGTGAAGTGCAAACAAAAGAGAACGTCTACCTGTCAGATGTCCAAAATATCTTAAAATTTCTTCTTGTCTTCCAAAGTCCACCCACTCTGTTAGGCAGCAGATTTCGTTGTAATGTTAGGCTGCAGAGACCGCCCTATAGCCTCGTCGCGGCCACGCCTACGTCGCAAGACACGTGATTGGAACATCAAAAAGCACAATTCCTGCAGGGAGGTTCTGCTACAGATTTAAATTATTTATTAAATCTCGTAAGGAATCTCGAATTTTTCTTACTTTTACGTGTTTTTCTTCTATCTCAAATTAATTTTTAAGGCAGTGTATACACGCTAAGGAACGTAAGAAGCTGGTGTATGTGAAGATCCGCAGTGGAGTGTTGGCTTTTTAACGATTTCTTTCTTTGTTTTTTTTGGAAGTTTGTCGAGTAGTGAGGTATTTTTTTAAATTATAATTAAGGAAAATATCATTACAGGCTATTCAAGAGTGATTTTCTACAGCCATCTTCTGGATTGATGCCTGTTAAACATTAGAAGATATACAATGGAATACTGAAGTTTTAGTGAATTTTTTAGATGTTTCGTTGTTTAGGGAGATGTTTTTAATTATAATTAAGGAAAAATGTCTGTAGTAGCTATTTAATAAGGTTGTTTACAGGCATAAGTATGCGCCTATCTCCGTTAATAACCATAAATAACTTGCGAAGATACAGATTGAACGTTGAATTTTATTGAATTTTTATAGATTAATGCGATAATTTTTAACTAAAATTTAAAAAAAAAAATACTTATTGAATCTAAAAAAGTAATGTGTTTTAGATGAATAAGTTCTTTACACTAAATTTTAGCTCTTGGTACCTCCCTGATAAGCCATTTTAAATTAGACGATAAGGCTTATTAATAGGCCAACTGATGAATTATTATTCGATTTTTATGGTGTTTTTTGAGAATTTTTACATCACAGGATAGCCTGCAGGCTAAATTAAGGCATTAAATTAATTTATTCTTCTTTAAAGTGCAGAAGGACAATTGAAACAATCAAAAACAACCTTAAAATCACGGATTTTAATAGAAACTGGAGTTAAAATAATGAATTTTTTTAAAAAAATAAGATAATTATATAAGATTTATAACTTTTTTAAATTTTTATATTTGTAATTTTAAGGGAATATCAAATTAAAAATAAAAAAACAAACGAAGGCCACCTGGAAAGGTAAGTAAACTTAATTAAGAATATAGCTTAGTTTATAGACGTTAAAACACGTTTCTACTCAAAAACTTATGTACTTAAATGCCTTTAGAAGGCGAAACATATTTAAAGAGGCCTTACGAGGCCCGTAAACTAAATTAACGCTTAATTTACGCTATATCTCTAGCAGAAACAATTTGGAAAAACAGAAAATTAGATCTATTTGTAAGGTGAAAAAACAAGGCCCCACGAGGCATAAAAATGGCTTATTTATCCTCTTCCAGGTTGGAAGAAAATTTAAAAGAAAGATAAAAAAAA
Organism: Centruroides sculpturatus; assembly: GCF_000671375.1. Lineage (NCBI taxonomy): Eukaryota > Metazoa > Arthropoda > Arachnida > Scorpiones > Buthidae > Centruroides > Centruroides sculpturatus. The sequence goes on from NW_019384783.1 coordinate 280,342, forward strand.
AAACTTTCTGCATGATCGCTTGAATAAATCAGCAAAGGAGCGTAAAACATGGTGAACTTTTCGTGTCAACACGAAACAATACAACAACAGCACGACATAAAATAGATTCATAGAAGGTTAAACATACCACATAGAATGACGGAAGCACTCGTAATCGCTCTTTAAAAGTAGTCATATGTTATTTAATACGTGATTACAACGCTATATGAGGCTATAGAAGAAAACAGATTTATCTCTCTGGCCAATTAGTCATGATGGTTTGACTTATGCTCATTGAATAAAAAAATAAAAGTAAAAAAAAAAATAGAATAAAATAAAGAAAAGATGATAGAAAAAAAATGAACAGAAGCGGGAGAGACCTTGAAACAGGACCCTTCTCCGTTCCTTAACCATTTACAAGCAATGAAAAATTATAGTGTAATCTAAGAGTTTAGTGCGAATAAAGCGGGTGGTATATAAGGTTACTTTACAGGCAATACAGCAAAGTAAGAACACCTTCAACTTTAAAAATGACGTGTGACGAATTCTTGAATAGTGTAGATGTTACTTACATTTTTTTTATTTCATTAAATGGCTGTTAAATCGAGAGAGGAACAGTCTCCTAAATTGTAGCGTTATTTTGCATGTTAACACGACGTAGTTCCCTCTTTATAACGAGTATCTTAGCTGCTTTTCGCATCTAACAAGAACTCCCTGATACGGAATTTCAGGCTTAGTCTTCGTTTTAAATAAAACTAATAGTTGTAATTTTTTCTCGATTAAGGCGCTCGTCCTCTATTTGTAGCCTTTCTACGTTCAAGAAAAGGCTAAAGGTAACATTCCCTACTGTTTTAAAACTTAATTTGAAGTCATAAGTGAATTTGGTCACACTTTTATAGGCTTAAACGCACTTACAGAAAGGCAAACTGTAAATTCTATATATTATAAAGCTCATATTTCTCTTCGAAGGCTTATTGAAGCTTAATATTACTTGAACGAAGCATAATTTTTCACAGTTTAAAGTGAAATTGTAGCCTGAATTTAGAGATAGGCCTATATATTTTTTGAAAACTATAAATTTGCTTCGTGTTTTAAGCCTTAAACACGCTTAGAGAAAGACAAAATATTAAATTTTCTATAGTTTAATGCTTAATCTTTTCCTTCCGAGGCTAATTATAGCTTAATATTGCCTTAAATTAACTTTCAAAGAAACGTTAATTCATCTTTCTCGTAGCTTTAAAGTGAAATTAAAGCCTGAATTTAGAGATTCACCGTTACTAAAGTCAAGGTCTGAACACAATAAAAACTTTGTTCGTAATTTAGTACAGTGTCCTATTTATTTTTAACCAAAAAGTCACAGTCTAGGATTGTTTTGATCACCCGACTTTGAACATTATATCAGTTTTGATCTTCTGACGGGGTGTAACTAACAATTCTTCTTTGTTCCACTTTTCAAATATAATTTCTCCGTTTCGTAACACTAAAACATGAGAATTTTACAAATAAATTTACAAATAAAAGGCGTAAAAAACGGCAAAAATAAACGAAAGGGAAAAGAAAATGAAGGGAGAAAACGCGCAAAAATAATCAAGAAGAAGGGAGAAGAATATAAAATACAAGCGATAAAAAGACAGAAAAATATAAAATTATGCAGAAAAAGTACAAAATATGTAAGAAGAAAGTAAAAAAAGAAGGAGGGAACATAAAAATAGAATGTAAATGTATAAAAGATAAACCAGGAAAACACAAAAATAAGCTAAAAAAGTATAATAAACAACCAGAAAAACACAAAAATAAGCTAATAAAGTATAATAAACAACCAGAAAAACACAAAAATAAGCTAATAAAGTATAACAAACAACCAGAAAAACACAAAAATAATCAAAAACGTAAAAAAATTCACCAGAAAAACACAAAAATAATCAAAAACGTAAAAAAATTTACCAGAAAAACACAAAAATAATCAAAAACGTAGAAAAATTCACCAGAAAAACACAAAAATAAGCGATAAGTATAAGAATACATCAGGCACACAAAACATAAAGAATACACAAAACTAATCACGAGGAGGACAAAAATGGAGGAAAGATAACAAAAATAAGCTAGAGTAGTGTAAGAATATACCAGAAAACACAAAAAAACGTTTTAAAAAATATAAATACGCAGAAAATCAAGCTAGAATAGTAACGAGTTCAACATAAAACGAAAAAAATAAGCGAAAAGTATAAGAATACACCAGGAAAACAATAACTTATAAAGAAAACATAATAGCAACCGCTAGAGGAAGACAAAAACACCAGGAAAAGTATAAAATCAAACCAGAAAAACACAGAGAAACAAGCAATCACAGAGAGAACAGAAATCCAACCAGGAAAAAAGAAATTTTGAAGGAAAGAACACGAACGATTGTATACCAATCCCACTTTCCACATATTCCCTGTACATTTCTCACTCTCTTTTTTTTTTTTGGCCCCTCCTCCTCCCTCTCTGTATAGGAAGTTGGCGAATTTCTGACAAGTCGATCGATAGTCAGCAGTACACGCAATGTAAGCATCACCAGTGTTATAGGACCGTAAAAAGTGAAAGAGTTGGCGAACCAGAGTGCTCGAAGCGGTAAAGATGTTGGAGTCGCCGGTAGTAAAGCTTCAGTTTACAGCCTCCGGGCACCATTTCTATGGCCGGATATAAAAAAGTAATGGGTTTTCTCCTGGAGTGATCTCCTCTACTTCAATCGTCTGTCTGCAAGAAACAGTCGGACCAAAAGAGTAATGTGGTTGTCTGACTTGATAGCTAAAAACTCACATACAAAACTCAGGTAGTTGCCTTCCACCCCGTCTAGACCTTTGCCATTGTTGTTTTTTTTTCTTCCCCTCTTTCCTAACCTGAAACAACACAGGAATTAATGAGGGGGAGAGTCATTCTCTAACCTTATTTCTCGTCCGAAACACAGGTATATAACGTTTTAAAAATAATGATAATTCGAATGTGTAGGTTACTTTTTTTTACTGTCCTACTTCACTTTACAAATGTAAGATCTGTGTGCATTTCTGTACATAGTTTCCGAGTTAAGTTAATAGTTGGGAGCACGTTTAAGACATTAAGAATCGCGTTAAGTCATCGTTTAGTTGAGTCCTTTCTTCGGTTGTTTTCGTTGTTCTAATGAGGAAAGAATGCAAAATTTTGAGTGTTTTAGATGCTCTTTCTCTTCTAGAACCTATAAAAGTGATGAGATTTCAGGAATTTTGTAGATAGATGCCTGCAATTTAGTCTGTAAAATTGATATACAGCATAAATTAGTCCATGTTTTCCTGCGTATTAATTATTGTTAACGTATTGCTAATTTATGTAAAGTAGGTCCTAACATGCATGCGGAATTTCAGAGTTAAACATGGAACAAATACATTAAAATTCTTCCCATCTACACACAAATTTGCTCAGGCCTTTAGACAGAGGTCAAACTCATTGTTTAGGTGTATAATGAGTATATAACACTAGCCTATATTACGAAAATTATAGTTCAATAAGCAAGCCTTTGCGTATGATATGAGCTAGTATGGCAAGCCTCTGCATATAACAAACCTAATAGGCCTATAGGCCTATAAAGTAAACATAATTTAAGTGTTCTACATTACCAGATAAGGCGTTAATCTATAATAAATTTAAGCATATCAGAGACAAAATGCCCTTAAAAATGGTGCATAAATTAACTTCTTATGCTAACTAAATCCTACTTAAGACCCGAAATAGTTAAGTTAATAGACTTTCTAAGCTGTCTTAACTCTAAACAAGATCAATTCTAATCAACTTTAAGAATATTTTTAGATAATTTGGAGCAAGATCTTAAGAAGAAACAGCCTAAAAGATCCTTCTGCAGCCTATTTGTGATAAGATTTCGATCTCCAGTTTGAGAAAATCTACTTTAATGATTCATTTAAATCCTAAAAAAGTCTAAAACTTTATTATAGTGGAGATAAGATTTGGATTTTATTCGATTCACCTATTAAAAGCCGTACGCAAATAGATTTATGAGGTCTATATCTTATTTTTTTCCTCTTAAATGTCTAATCCTAGTTTATTTTCGAATGTTTTTCGGCTATTTTTGATGTTATAGAGCGTATAACAAGGCCTGGATCCTTAAAATTAGTCTAATTAGCTAGCTAGATCGGCCTTTAGATAGACTATACATACTCGTACAAATTCAACGAAATTTCTGCAATATACAGCTAAATATTTTAATTAATTAATTAGTTAGTTACAGAAGGATACTTGTAACTACTTTACCTTCTAAACTTTGCAAATTTATGCAAAAGAATCGCGCAAAACCACTTAAAACTGGGTCTAAATTTTAACTCTATAAAGACTGATGTGATGTAACGAATGTAATTTTTAAACTTGTGCCTAATTTTGAACTTTATAATCAGATTTATAGAAGAAAAAACACTATAAATTAGTCATTAATTAATTAGTTTTAGTGTTTTTCTCTATAGTGTTAACATAGGCTACGAAGAAAAAAAGTAGAACCCTTGATAATTGCCTTTGATCTATGGAAAAGATCTTCGCGATAACGTTAAAAATTTTGATAATTAAAACTTTTAACGCTTAAAAAGAGGCTTATTTAAGAAATTTACTTTAGTCGAAGCCTTAAATTAATAAGGCCTATGAAGAAAAACACCAAAAATATAAATTAATAGAAGGCCTTTATTTATATTATGGTCCAAGCATTCAACGTCGGTTTTCAATGACTTTTTTCGTTAGATTTATGAATTTAATTAATTTTAAACCTTTATAATTGTCTAATTTAATAATTTACTTGTTTAATTCCAGAAAACCTTCAGCAGATTTTTGAAAATCTACTGAAGAATTAGGTATTAATATAGGTTACTTAAGTGATGTTACAGGTAGGCCTATGTCGTTTATTGCATCAATTTTGTAATAATTTATACATTTTTAGCTTTTATTTAAAGAATAAAACACGTGATATTCAATTATAATGAATTAAATTTGTCAAATATTATGCAAAATTATAATATCGAGCAAGACGTGGCGAGCAGACAACCATTAAAAATCTCTAAAATTTAGCTTTTTATATTGAAATTATTGCATAAAACATGGCTTTGCAATATTATTAACATAACTAAATACATAAATTAACATTTAATTAATTAAAATTGAAAAAAAAAAATTAAATTTTCAAGCATTAAAAGCGAATGAAATTCGCTACTACTTAACGCAATAAACAAGATATAGAACGTTAAAATCTTTAAAATTTCCTTTAAAAATGTTAAAAATCTGAACATTTCACACATTTTAAGTAAATTTTACGTAAAAATCTTGTTAAAATTTACGTAAAAATGAACAATTTTCATGCTTAAAAATCGAATTTTAATGACTATCAAAAACGGCTTAAAATTCGAGCATTTTAAAGCGAAAATTAGTAAATAAAATATGAATTTTTAATTGAAATCAACGTAATTAATTATATAAATTAATATTTATTTAATTAAAATTAATAAAATTAAATTTTAAAGCATTAAAAGAACGAATAAAGTTCATAAGAGTATAATGAATTAACGCTACAAACAGGAAAATTTAGAGCATCAAAAACATTTAAAATAGCTAAAAAAATCATTAAAAATGATAAAAATCTTTATATAATTTAAGTAAATTTTACGTAAAAGTTAAAAAATTAAAAAGAAATTGCATAAAAATACGTACAAGTCGACCCCCCCTATAACAACGTTAATTATTCCGTTTTATATGAATTCCATGTTGTAGGAATCACTTAGATTTTACAAATACGTGTGCCGGACTGTAGACTGCTCACGTATTTGTAAAATTTAAGTGACTCGTACAACATGGAATTCATATAAAACGGAATAATCAACAGTGTTATAGGAGGGTCGACTGCACAATTGTCACACAGAAAACACGCGAAAATCATGTCACAATATCACATTTTAGGAGGATTTTAAAGAAAAAAAAATACAAACTTTTTAAGCATTAAAAGTATTTAAAAAAAGGAACAGTAAAGGAGAAAAGAATACGTGAAATAAAATAAATAAACAGGGGCATAAGTGTAAGCAGGTGGAATATACGTGATAAGGGAACAAAAATCTAGTTTTATGTGATATTAAATTATGTTTGGGATGTTATATTGTGATTTCTAAGGTCTCGAACTGCATACTACTAAGAATTGTTGGATGGTGCACAACCACCTTCCATTAGAAAACTCAAGTTTTAATGGCCAGACGGAGCTCTTTATGTAAGCTAGACTCGTCTACTTTCACTTAAAATTCCATTCTTTTCCTTTGTAAGTAGATGGAACTAACGTATATTTTTGATTGGTTGATACAAAGGAGGCTTTTTTCTTTATCGTTGTATATAATTTGTCAATCTTTCGTATTGTCGAGGGACATAAAAAAATTACGTTTTCCTTAACGAGAATTTTACTGAGAAAAGTATAATTCGAGTTGGGTAATGCACGTGTTTTTTCGCATTTTTATAAGAGACGAACAATTGTTTTCGGTTTAATTGGTTGTGTGTTTCATTCCTTTTACAATAAGTTCTCTTGTATTTTACCTGTATTTGTTTGTATGAAAATTTTTTAATTTTGACAAACTCGTAGGGAAAATTTTCATGATTTTTCAATGTTTTTGTCTGTTTTAACCGTTATTTTTTTTTTTAGTAAACGAGCGAAACTTGCTAAAAAATATATAAATTTACTTACTTTTCCAGCCTTTTACCATTAATTTCGAGTTTTTACACTTTAAAATCTGACTTTCTCTAGCAATTTTCTTGTACTGTTTAATACTTTAACGTAATGAAACTTAAAAATTCGATTAAAAAACGTTAAATCTTATTGATTTTCTTTGTTTTCGTGAGATTTCACCTGAAATTGTCACCATTTTTTTACATTTTAGTACGGTTTACCATTGTTTATGTTAATATAACAGCACTGTAAATTCGGGTAAAAAATTCTCAAATTTTGCTTGTTTTTGGAGTTTTAATTATTATTTAATTAAATAAATTAAATTTTAATGTTAAATTTATTTATTTACTAGTTTATTTGTACATTTTCCCTTATAAAAATGTATAAATTTGCACCTTTGTTGTAGGCCTATGGAGAAAGTGTCTACTTTCTCCATTTAAAATATCTCAAATATTGGAGTTAAGAATAAAATATTTCACATAAATTCGTTAGAATAGAGTCTAGAATTTCATATAAAGTTTAAATTATTACATAAAAAGGGCATTTTTAAACAAAAATTTAAGCATTCATCTATAGGTTATATACACTTTGAACATAGCATAACTGGAAAAAAATAGGGTTTTCTCTATAAAATATTCGAAAAAGCCATAAAAATACATTAAATTTTGTGTAAGGCACGTGTAAAATATTATTTAAATATAAAAAAATAACTATATTAAAGCCTCTTTAGCGTCTATTTTGTAAGAAAATTAATGAGGCAGCACAGAATAAAAGTGATTTACTTCAAATGATAAGTGTAAAATGTTTAATAATTTTGTATTTTTCAGGCTTATCGCAAATTGTTTAGCCTTTATATAAGTTAAATAAAGGATAAAAATCTCTACAATTTATAAATTTATCATAAAATATATACAATTCTAACTCATTCCTTTCTTTCTTTTGCAGGATCGTATTACACGAAGAAAGGCTCAACTAACTTCATATATACACATTTAAGCCTTTAAAGATACCAATTTAAATAATTAAATATCCAAATTGCCTTAAAAGTAGATAATTAATGAAGGTGCAAACATAAAATCAGTTAAAATACAGCAAAAATTTGACTCCATAATTATCATCCCCATAGTCAAAATTTAACAAAAAAATAGCCTAAATAACCTTTAAAGGTTTAAAACATTGATTTATATTTGCCTGAAATTAACTTTAAATCTCTTCTACATTGATAAACTTAAGATTTAAGCGCCTTTCTAACTAATAACTCAAGTATTAGGAATGAGTCTTTTGTTCATTAAGGCTCACTTAATATATTAATTATTTATTAAATAATCACTTACCAGCCATATAGGTATGCCATTTATGGATAAATTATATAAATTAGGCTCCATACATTTCGATAGAAGGCCCGACAGCAACGTACCATCCGCCATCTTGTCAACTGGCTGAACTGAATGACTCCTTTGTTAGCTTAAGCCAGCCTGACATGCTTATTAAGATTTAATGGCCAGTTATCTTATTAATAAGCTTCATCTAAAGTTGTTTGACTTTAGAAAATGTTACGAGCAACCTTAACTACAGCAGGTTACTTAATAAGAATCAAATTAATTGAATGCCCTTGCTTAACTATAATTTTATAAGTTCTATGGGTTTTTTAATGGTTTTTAAACCATAAATATAAACCTTTTCCTCTTCTATAAACTACTAACTTGCGTGTTTAGTTGTGTAAATGTTCGTGTTCATGATCAAGAGGAAATTATACCCGTTTAAAGCATAAAAGATTATGAATGCCGATAACTTTCATAGGAATTTAAGGCTAATTTAACCTTAATTTTACTCGTGTTGTGTTCAAGAGGGATGTTAATCTATTCTTTAATTAATTTTAGATAATAATGTAAGAGTTAATTAACTTTAGGATGGTTTAAATACCATCAAATGTATATTATCTTCATCTTCAGTTAGTGGAGTTCAGCATCCTCATCACTTGATAGCATTTTCCTTAAAAACATGCCTTGAAAATTAATAAAATTTGTATGAAAATTTAGAAAACCAAGCCTTTAAAAAGGCTTTAAAAAGCCTACATTTATAATAATTGACAGGCTGTAAAGCTTTTTAAGTCTTAGATGATTATGTAAGTTATGCAAACACACACACAGTAACACCTAATAGTAATATAGATATAAGCCAATTGCCTGATATTTTAGGCTAAAATCTGTAGCAACTAATAAGCCTTAAAGTAGGCGAAACCGTAGTAAAATGATGAAATGATAAGGAATAATGTAATAGATATTCAAAGTAAGGAGCAAATAAGTTCTTAGTAATTAAGACTTATAAAAGGCTTTAAATAGAGGAGAAAGTGATTTTTTAAGGCTCAGAAAAAATTTTAAGGCTCAGTTAAAGTAAAAATTTAGGCTCAGAGAAAAGTTAACATCTTGAGACTCAGAAAATAAGCAGAAAACTGGAATCAGGAGGCTCAGAAAAAAACATTCGCTTGGGAAAAAAGAGGCTTTAAAGCTGAGAAAACAACTTTCTACGGTCACTTGATAAAAATCGCTCTCACCTTAAGGCATATTAAAAGTTTGATTAAGTCACAGGTAATTAAAAATCTCAGGCTGTCGTCTACATTTGCATGGCAATAAAGGCGATCAACAGATGAAAGATGCAACACTTTCGACATTTTCAAAGTACACTGACAGGTAGCATAGGACGTGTAATGATCGTTATTGTCGTAGTCTAACATGATCGTTTCTATTTAAGTACACTGTTGAGTGTCATAGTTAAGTACAGAATGACCATACGTTCACGCACATTTTGACACAACTCTTTGGTCAGCCATCAAACTACCTATCCAGGTTACAATATGGCCTATAAATTTTTATTGGAAACTTATTAGCCTTAAAATTTATTAAAAAAACACACACGGCTTTACATACTAATCCTAATTTATGCCCCTACGAAGTTATGGTTCTATCTAGTGGCCTACAACTTGGAGGGTAGCTGATTTTGGGGTGAATTTTTGCCCAGTTTTTAGAGGTTTATCAGGTCTTCTAATGCTCGTGTAGTTTATATAGGGCCTACTTTTTACGTAGGGCCTAAAATATTGGCCTGTAAGTCGAAAAATCTTTATTCAGTCAACACGAATGTGAAGGGGATAGATACAAAGTTAAGAAGCATTTAGGCCTACGTCAATTAACGTTAATTCTATTTTTATACTCTTTATGAGAAAATAGCCTGAATCCAGATCCTTAATTAAGGCCTAAGTTAGATTGTTTGTATGTAAAAAAATTAAACTTTATAGAAAGGCTCAAAGTAAACTTAAAATAAATAAATGTGTGAACTAAATAGAAAATTCTATGTTTAAAGGCTAATATTATAAATAAATTAAAGGCTAGTTTAGCTAGAAAAGGCTAATTGGAAGACATTCTAGCGAAATAAACCTATTTAAACACCGATTTTAACGAGAATTCAAATATTAAGAGGGTTGATATGTAGATCATTGGCTACAGAATTTTTATAAATTACTCCCCCCCTTACAGATGCTAATCAATACATCAATAGAGGGATATTCCCCTCCCGATGACGTCATATTACGAAATGAAATCAGCCAGTGGAAGTTAACTTGCGGTTACGGTTAGCAACCTATAGGAAAAAGTATTGCACGTGCCCTTGGTCTTTGTTCCTTACGTAGCATCATGTGTGTCAATGAATATCATTGTTTCTGGTGTCTTCTATCCCGCGTGACTTCATAATAGTAGCCTTTTTTGATACGTAACAGAAGAAGCTAACTATAATTAAGATGTTACAGGTTAGTTACTGTGTTACATATCTTAGACAGGCCGTCATTTTGTTCTATGTAATGCTGTTGTGTTACTTCTGTGCAGTTGAGCCTTGATTATAAGGATTAAAACCTTAAAAATTAGACTAATTTAGGGCAGTTGAGCCTTGATTATAACCTTAAAAATTAGACTAATTTAAGTGTAGATAATAGTAGGGGCTCTAATAATGATACTACATTTGTACAATTTCCAGCTTAAGATATGACTCGAGTAGACGTCATAATTATAATTACAAGGAAAAGGCTTATAATTACAGTTAGTGTATGAGGTCTAGAAGGCCCTATAACGCCTTAATTTAAAACATTAAGTGTTCATTAAGTGCTTTTTTATATTATAGACAAAAGAAAAAGTAAGCCTTTTAATGAATTCAAGTAGCCTAAATCAATCCTCCTTGCCTTAAAATTACTGAAGATTATTGCTTTAATTAGCTTTATAAGGAATAATTATTCTATAAAGAATAATTAATTCTATAAATAATCAATTCAATGTTAAATTTCTAGGCCTAGATTACATACACTTACNCGATTGTTGTAATTAACAAGCAACTCTCGATTGTTGTAACCTACAAGCATCGAGTGAATTGTTATAACGAACAAGAGAATTTTTACCATTGTAACAAGCAAGAACACCTCGATTATTACAATAAAACAATACAAATAACATCTCAACTGACGTAAAACACAATACGCTATCACGATAATATAAAAAAAAAAAAACACACCACTTCTTATTGTTACGTAACAATATACCCGACTTACAAATGAATTATCGAACGAACACTTAATAAATAATTTATCAGGCAAAATAATAGTTGTATTAACGAACATTAATCACCCGAAACGGCAATAAAAACTCAGAAAAAAAAGACATTCACAGAACAATACAAATTAATTAACGTGTAAGAACATGCATAAGATGCATTTCTGTACGGAGTAAACCTATTTTTGAACACACGAAACATAAAAAAATATCAAATATTCCTGTCTGGAATTCTTTGGATCCATTGGAACGCACCGATGATCTCGACTCCTTCCGGTCCACCTAAGCTGATTTCTACGATGGTTGCCATGGTGACTGGACCAAGTCAGAACCCAGATCGATGCACAGTATAACCTGGGATGGTATACTTTAACCGTTTTTATTCTTTCTTAACGCTTGGCAGAACACTGAAATTGGTTTGAGTTCGACTCGAGCCTCGAACATACTAGAAAAATTTTCATTACATTACCCCCTCATCGATTATAAAATTTTATTTCGCCAATATTACTTGGGATCTGTAATCCTTCTAACAAATTATTAGGATTTATCCTTTTAAAAGTATAGGATTAACGGCATTCTATTAAGGTTTATGAGATATGTTACTATGGGGGTTGTCGTTCTTCTTCCATTTTAAAACTTGATAGAATGAAAAGGAAACTCATAATTCTTCGGATACTTTGAGTCCTGTAGGAGTAAACACTAGATTAGCCTAATTTTTTTATGGTCTAATTAAATATTCGAGCGGATATTGTGATTTATGTAACCTTTCTCCTTAATATTCGTGGTGTGGGAAGAGCCTGTAGATGATTAAAAGACAGGAAAGATTGGCGCGTGGGACTTAGGGAATTAACTTCAGACATTTTTCTTTCAGGGAATTTTTAGGGAATATTTTCTTATATAATATTGGTTTGAGGCCCTTGTTAGTGGGGGGTCCTAGGCGATTCCCCTTCTTAAAGCGCCACTTGGCCTATATAATTTAAAATAGGAAGTGTTTTAAGGTTTAAGAGTACATCAATGCAGACCTATAAGAAAATAAGGACTTCTAAATTGTTACATCAGAGGGAGGTACAGTTTATGTACTTCACTGTGTACTGGAGCCTCGTATAAGAGGCTCGAGTGTATAGAAAACACAAATTTTCTATTATACCCAGCTGTACACTACTTTAAAAAATCTCCATACGTAATCTAGAGCCACCAAAATTTAATAAAAATACAGAAAATTTTCTACCTGTTTAATTATTCAGTGTATATAACGTATATATGTGTACTTTAATATTAACTTACTCAATATAAGATCCGTTGATACTGCAACATTCAGACAATAAAACAATCAAGCATGGAGGATATTCAAGGTTAAATGGCATCAATAGAGATGTCTCTATCGATACATCAAGGCTTGCGTAAATAATAAACCCCGTGTTCAAGGTTACTTAACACATATTAAAAGAACTAGTGTATACATACTTCAATAAACACCGTCGAAGAATACAAAGTATATATCCGAATTTGTAAGAAAGGCCAGCGAAGATTCGTGTATGACGTCAAATTTCTGCCTCCCCCATTTAAACTCTCGTGTTTACTAGAGTAGTACTCTAGTTAATGAGGATAGTAAATCTCAGTTTTGCAATCGGGTATGCGCACTTTGTCTTTTAACTTGACAAACACCTTGATTCTCTTGGTAGTCAAGTCATATCTCGACACTAGCAACTCGTCATTCATTGTGTAAATACGTAATTTATGTCGGTATTTCTTGCCGCTTCGTTTGTTACCTATATAAACCGCACACTGGTTGCACACGGGTTTTCGTTACCCGACTAACAAGATAGTGTTAACACAGGCATGTATCTCTGGCACGGTTTATGAGTCTAAACCAATCTTTACACTATTTACTACTACAATAATTCTCTATTATTTCGATTTTATTGTCATTTTTTCGCGCTGAATTAACGATTTTTTCATAGGGAATGAGGATAGCTAGTGTTTAAAGATCATTGGAAGTGTATTAATATACTCTAACATCCTTCACAGATGTATATGACCCTTTGCTGTTCTTACACGCATTACTGCTCTTGCACGTTTTCAAAATCTTAAAGAATGAACAGTTTTGTTAGTACTAAATCACATTTTGTTAAAATGGGGCCTTACGTTTGTCATAAACAATTGAAAATGGATTTGGTGAAAAAGAAATTAAATTAAATCAATAAAAACCGGATAAGTGTTGAAATATCAGAAAAACTTAAAAATCTCAAAAGTTTATTAACCAATTAAAATTTTGCTAAGAAATCTTACCGCACGTGTAGGCATTTTAAATATCAATTAGTAAATTTCATTGAAATCAACAACGCACCCGAGTTAAAGCGTTTTTTTAAGTAAGTATCACGCTGTCACTTTTGAAATCTTGTACGTTTTCGCTACAAAAATATCAAATTTAAAAATAAAAATGAATAAACTCGAAATTTAAAATGTAAACTAATTATTTTTGCATAAATAATATAAATTTAATAAAAGTATAAATTTAAAAAAAAACATTTAATTACAAGGCCATTAAAATATTTTGAAAATTTCGAGTTTATAAATTAAAAATAATGTATTAAAATTAATTCTTATTTTTGTTTTGTATTAAATTTTTAGGTTTATCACCAATTTTATTCTATATACAGTAAAGAAGTTTAGCTGTATTTTTTCTTTGTCCTTCCGCTTTTTTCTAGGGTAGAAAAGTTTGAAATTTCGACAAAGTTTTAACGACAGGACCCACTGTCAGCTTTTACGAGCTATAACTCGGAGACCCCCATCTAATCACAGAGAGACGTTATCCTCCCCCTGTAGACCCAAAACTTTCATTTAACGTCTTTTCGTTTCGGAGAACTGCCAGCAGATGGCAGTGTTCCCTTACAGAAATTTAAATCCTTCGAAATTTAGGGGTGTTTTCTAGTTGATGGTCACACGTGCCTTAAGTGTTTAGAGCGAAATCATATTAAGAACATTAAGGACTCTTTAAGGACTATATTATTAACACACCATTAATCATAGAAATTTGTGTTAGATTTTCGAATTAATTCTTAACCCTGAGCCTGAAGTAAGGTATTGCTTGTATATTTATTAAAAATTTAGCAAATAAATTGTATTTTTTTTTAATTAGAAAAAAAATCGAATTTTGATTTACAACGCACGTACATTAACATTTTTTAACAGACGGAAAATTAATGGAATACGTAGATTCTGAAGAATGTAAATTACTGAAACAGGTAATCCTGTATATATTCTAGGGCCTTTTACACTAATCTGTGTTCTGTCGATATTATAGTCTTGGGTCAAAGGCCTGTAATCGGGCATCTCACAGGGCACATGCTGACTGATACAATGTTTAATAAAGCCGATAAGGTTATCGTATATATAGCCTGGAGGCTTAAGGCATGTAAACTATAATAGTTTCATGCGGCATTTATCCTTCAGGCCACGTGCAAGTCCGCACGATCAATGCAGGATACGATACACATTTTATAGTCCCTTCGAGTTTCTGCGTTTTCAGATATTATTTGGCTTATGGAACTTTTAAATGGGGTCTTTTATGAAAATTTAGTGTCATATTAAAGCATTACACCAAGTTATTCAGTCATATATACATATAAAATCGAAATATTGATGAATATTCATGCTATCATTTAAGATTGACTGAAAAATTTTATGCAAATTAGCAAATTAAACACGAGACTATAAAGTTAATGTTTTTAAATTCATGAATGACGCACGTATTTTGGAAAATATATTAATTTACGACAGAAAAAAAATTAAAGAAAATACTATGCAGGTCATGATTTTAGTGGCGCCATCTATCGACGAAAAGCGGAACTTTTTAAATAGCGACGCGACATCTGGAGACATATATTCAAAACATTTTCTAACGTTAAACATTATTAAAATACTAAAATAAAAATAATATTTTAAGTAAAAAAGTAATAATTAAAAGTTAAAAACATTTTTTTAAAAACAATTAATATTTTTTTTATTTTTAAAATAATTTTTCAAAATATCCTGTAAAAATTTAAAATGTTTAATTTTAATTAATGTTTTTATAGGTGAAAACTAGTTTTTATATCCTTAAACGTTAAAAAAAAAACACCAGTGAATGTTGTAAAGTCTGACTTTTTATAAGCTTTACTGCATTACTGCAATATCATAGATAAAGACTACTATACAGGGGAAATACTAAGCGTGTTATTTCCCTCGTGTATAGTAAATTTTGGTAAAACAAAGGCTACTTATAGAGGAAAGTGTACAGGACTAATATACTGGCATACAGGATCACAAAGGTAGAGATTGTTATATAGGACTAATCTACAGAAACAGGAGCTGATATATAGATTTACACTTTATATAAGACTATTATGTAGAGATAGGGACTGCTACGAAGGACCACAAAAGCTAGGGATTATTGTAAAAGATTAGTATAAAGACACAGTGATTGCTATACAGGATTACAAAGAGAGGGATTGTTATTTAAAACTAATATACACAGATAAGGATGCTACATAGGATCATACTATATAAATACAGGAATTATTACGGTGTATAGGACTAAGGACTGCAATAAAACTAGGGATTATTATATTGGATTAATATACAGAGTCGAGAAGTGCTATAATATACAGATACAGGGATTGTTACGGTATATAAAGTTAATACAAAGAGATAGAGCTGTTATACAGTTCTACACTGCATAGAGGAGGGATTATTATATAGGACTACTGTATAGGAATAGGAAATGCTATACAGTATATAATTACCGTATAGAACAGTGAACAATACTATAGAGGCTTAAGTAGAAACTACTACACATAGGAGAAACCACCTTGTATAATTATAAGGATTGTTTTATTGTTTATATATAAAACTCTTTGATCTAGCTTACAAATTTATGAATAAAAATTTAAGGATTTTAATTAAATTTAAAATTCAGTTAAATGTAATAAAAATGAGATGAATTTAAAATGTCATAAGTGACGTATTATAAAAATAATTATTATAATTTTATAATTTAAATCGCAATAAACGTTTATTGGTTAACATTTCAGAAGCAAAAATGAAAGATTAACAAATCAAAGCGATCAGAAATAACGTTTAAGCATCATTGGTTAATTTAAAAATCAGTTAACCAATTAACACTCGACGTCATTAACTATCTATCTGTTTCGTATATAGCAACGCCCCAATTAATTAAAACTATCCAATCACGAAGCAGAGCTGCAATAATTTGAATAGATTGAAGAATTTTAAATTTTTCTTAACGAAATTTTCGATTTTATATAATTCTAAATGGAAAAAACAATAATAATTTTCGAAAATACATTTAAGAATGTAAATAATTATAATTTACGGTAGTTAAAAACATAAATTTCTCAACCTTTTTAGTGTCTCTAATTAAAGTATTTTTAACATTTTTCTTACTGTATAAAATTAAGCTTCAAAAAAGATTTTAAAGCTGATATAAACATAAATTATACAGTTAATTATGCACATCTTTACACGATAACAAATCATTAGTTTGTTAAGGTATCGTGATTAGAATCATGTTAAAGGATCCCAGGCTACTGTGCCATGTTTTTTTTTTCTTTCTGGTGAATGCTCAAGTAAAGAAATGCCACGGGTATATTTACTTCTAGAGTCTCTCTGTATGCAAGAACCGAAGAATAATAAATATGTGCATCTGTCATTTACGACATTCACGTGTTTCTGACGTCTTTCGCCAAGTGTAATTGGCACAAGACTATCGTAAATCACGTGCCGTGAGGAGAGAGGCAAGCAAAGGAGAGTGTACAATTCTACATGCACGACCTGTTTGTCTATCCTCTACCCTTGACCCTATCACCTCGAAAAAATTCCACTTGTGACCCAAACGAGGTCAGAACCGTTCTAGAGGGCTTAACATTTCCTCCCCCTTTTCATTAGTAGGCCTACATCAAGGTAGGGGTCCTAAAATTCTAAAACTTTCCCTACTATCAAGGCGATTCGTTTTAAGAGTTGGAGAGTAGATTCGTAAGAAATTATTATAATAAAGGGTGAATTTTTGTAGTGTTTTAAGAGTTTAGCCTTATTAAAAGGCCTCTAGCATGTTATCAACGTTAAAAATGTTATAATTATTTGGCTTTGGGAGTCATTCAACNCAGAAAATAAGCAGAAAACTGGAATCAGGAGGCTCAGAAAAAAACATTCGCTTGGGAAAAAAGAGGCTTTAAAGCTGAGAAAACAACTTTCTACGGTCACTTGATAAAAATCGCTCTCACCTTAAGGCATATTAAAAGTTTGATTAAGTCACAGGTAATTAAAAATCTCAGGCTGTCGTCTACATTTGCATGGCAATAAAGGCGATCAACAGATGAAAGATGCAACACTTTCGACATTTTCAAAGTACACTGACAGGTAGCATAGGACGTGTAATGATCGTTATTGTCGTAGTCTAACATGATCGTTTCTATTTAAGTACACTGTTGAGTGTCATAGTTAAGTACAGAATGACCATACGTTCACGCACATTTTGACACAACTCTTTGGTCAGCCATCAAACTACCTATCCAGGTTACAATATGGCCTATAAATTTTTATTGGAAACTTATTAGCCTTAAAATTTATTAAAAAAACACACACGGCTTTACATACTAATCCTAATTTATGCCCCTACGAAGTTATGGTTCTATCTAGTGGCCTACAACTTGGAGGGTAGCTAATTTTGGGGTGAATTTTTGCCCAGTTTTTAGAGGTTTATCAGGTCTTCTAATGCTCGTATAGTTTATATAGGGCCTACTTTTTACGTAGGGCCTAAAATATTGGCCTGTAAGTCGAAAAATCTTTATTCAGTCAACACGAATGTGAAGGGGATAGATACAAAGTTAAGAAGCATTTAGGCCTACGTCAATTAACGTTAATTCTATTTTTATACTCTTTATGAGAAAATAGCCTGAATCCAGATCCTTAATTAAGGCCTAAGTTAGATTGTTTGTATGTAAAAAAATTAAACTTTATAGAAAGGCTCAAAGTAAACTTAAAATAAATAAATGTGTGAACTAAATAGAAAATTCTATGTTTAAAGGCTAATATTATAAATAAATTAAAGGCTAGTTTAGCTAGAAAAGGCTAATTGGAAGACATTCTAGCGAAATAAACCTATTTAAACACCGATTTTAACGAGAATTCAAATATTAAGAGGGTTGATATGTAGATCATTGGCTACAGAATTTTTATAAATTACTCCCCCCCTTACAGATGCTAATCAATACATCAATAGAGGGATATTCCCCTCCCGATGACGTCATATTACGAAATGAAATCAGCCAGTGGAAGTTAACTTGCGGTTACGGTTAGCAACCTATAGGAAAAAGTATTGCACGTGCCCTTGGTCTTTGTTCCTTACGTAGCATCATGTGTGTCAATGAATATCATTGTTTCTGGTGTCTTCTATCCCGCGTGACTTCATAATAGTAGCCTTTTTTGATACGTAACAGAAGAAGCTAACTATAATTAAGATGTTACAGGTTAGTTACTGTGTTACATATCTTAGACAGGCCGTCATTTTGTTCTATGTAATGCTGTTGTGTTACTTCTGTGCAGTTGAGCCTTGATTATAAGGATTAAAACCTTAAAAATTAGACTAATTTAGGGCAGTTGAGCCTTGATTATAACCTTAAAAATTAGACTAATTTAAGTGTAGATAATAGTAGGGGCTCTAATAATGATACTACATTTGTACAATTTCCAGCTTAAGATATGACTCGAGTAGACGTCATAATTATAATTACAAGGAAAAGGCTTATAATTACAGTTAGTGTATGAGGTCTAGAAGGCCCTATAACGCCTTAATTTAAAACATTAAGTGTTCATTAAGTGCTTTTTTATATTATAGACAAAAGAAAAAGTAAGCCTTTTAATGAATTCAAGTAGCCTAAATCAATCCTCCTTGCCTTAAAATTACTGAAGATTATTGCTTTAATTAGCTTTATAAGGAATAATTATTCTATAAAGAATAATTAATTCTATAAATAATCAATTCAATGTTAAATTTCTAGGCCTAGATTACATACACTTACCATTTGAAATTATTAGTTCTAAAATGAACTTTTGAGCCTTTAATTTAGAAATTTCTAATATATTTAAACTAATATTTAATCAAATTAAATTAGTTATACGTTTACGATATATTTTAAAGCCTGAAGCCTGAATATTTTATGATTTATTCTAGTCAAATATAGGCCTAATCATTAGAAAATCCAATGTCCAGTCTTAGCTGACAACCGAATTTTATGACAAATTATTTAAATTTTATTATAAAATTAAGGCATTTAGCCTGTAAATTATAGTAATATTATAAAAATTAGGATATAAAAATTTATACGTGATGTAATTTTAAGTCTTGGTTTGAAGTTTAGGCCTCCTCTTGCCAGTCAAAGCTGTCAGGAGGGAGCCTGATTAGGCTCAATATACACACAGGAAGGCTATTATAATCTTATAAATATAAGGATAGGAGGCCTTAAATTCATATTATAACAATCACGTGACTCTCAGACCATTTATCTCTAAAATTTCGTTAATGGCGACCAGTATGTCGACTAAAGAATTATCAGAGTAATTGTCGAGATTAAACACGTGCAAATAACGCGGAATTTTAAATTTAAATAGAAGAAAATTAATACTAGGAAACGTTATAAATCATGTTTTAGACCCACCTGAACATTGTCGCCATTGTAATGCCTAGGAACGATCACGTGACAGTAGCAGTAGCACGAACACATACCTTGTCTTAAGCGGTGTTTTTTTATTTTTTAAAAAAAAGGAAGAACAAAGACTCGCTCCTAGAGATGACGAATATGTGTTTTTGTTTGTTTTCTAAACACAGGACTAGACAAAACTTGACTTTCCTATTTGTTAGGCGGTCCAAAAAGTCACTAGACCTACTTACACACACAATTGGGCTGGTCCATTGGGTGATAAGGGTAAGTGACTTTGTATTCGAGTAGGCTTGATTTGCTAGAGTTAATATAATATCCGCCTCGTGAATGACTCTAATTTTTCAGTTATGTGACATTAGTTTATAGTATTACGTGCGTGTAACCTATTCTTTCACCTGTTGAAGATAATTTGAATCTATGACGTGATCTTCCGCTTCTATAATGGAATGTTTGTGAAGGGAAGAGCGTTTAAACATCTATTTTAATTAAAAAAAAAGTCCTTTAAAATGTATCGGTAGCCAGCCTATAGGATTAATTTAAGGTTCAAGAAAGGCGAAGATACATATGCGGGAAGGTATGCTTTTGTAAAAGGATAAACAATTATAAACTTAATTGAAGGCTGTATTAAGTTAGTAATGGGATAAATAATCCGTTCCTAGCAGGATACAGCCTTATGAAGGTAATCCTCTAAAATAGTAGTATTTATGCGAAAATATAAGCTTTATATTGATTAAAATGAGTGTAGAAGGTTAATCTGAAGTTTAATCATTGTTCCCAGCTTTACTTCATTATCGAGAAGCACAGTCTCGCATATAAATAAGGTAAACAAACTGATAAAAGTTGGCTTCTTTAAAATCATATTTAAGGCTTTAAACTAACGCCTGAATAAATTAGAGATTGTTTATATATAGGCCTACAACTGAGCCTTAGCTTTATCATAAATAATAATACACACATTTAAGGCTCATGCTTAATTTGAAGGCTCAGATATTCAGTTAAATCCACATGATCATAATAAAGATTAGATTAATAATCTATAAAAACGTTATAACAATGATTATAGAAGAGTTATAGGGAACACTATAAAGAACACTTAAATATAGACGAATGTAGAGTGAACCCAACTATAATATAGGGAGTAGACAAATGTAGAGAAAACAGGAGATAGGCCTACCCTACTGTGGTAGAACATAGAAGGATTGTAATCGACACATAGCTCTATCTATAAGGAGAATAGGGAACAGAGATTAAGTTAGAAGTGCGTAAGAAAGTACTGTATAAGATACTCTATAGAAATCCGTAGAGCAGAGGTTCTCAACCTTTTTTCACTCGCAGCCTTCTGTGTATAGACATGTAGAACTAAAAGATCCTTCTTGCCTACCGTACCATTGGTTGAGTGCCCAACTATAAAAAAGAAGGGCTTCACTATAAGGATAACATGATATAGGCCTGTAAGGAGCCGACATATTCCTGCTTTCTACTTTTGTTTTTGTCATTGAGAACAGAGAAAATTTAAATTTAAAGACCTTTAAACAAACTAAAACATTTTTTAAAGTTTAAATTCAATTTGAAGCTATTAGAACCCTATACAGTTTAAGAGAAGGGGGGAGACTTAATCCATATTTTCACGAATATAACGCTAAATTTTTGTTAAAAAAGGAAAGTTTTAAGACGTATTTTTATCGATATTTAATGCCTTATGAAAGAAATTCTTGCTTCATCATCAGATTTCTTACTGCTCGACATTTTTCTGGAAGTTGGAGATATGAGGCCATCAATAAGAAAATCTGGTTTATATTCATTCGGACATAAAAAAATGATCGAAACCGCAAGAAATCAGGAAGAAAAAAGTTAAAAAAAATTCATTTTTTTCTACCTTAAAGCCTTACAAATTTCCAACGTTAAAGCGAGAGAATTCACGAAAATATCCAACAGAATTCGTACAAATCTCATGTATTTTTTTTTTTTTTGTGTATAAAATAACTTTCTAAGCCTCATAACAGTCGTAAAAAAGGCGCTGCAAGAAATTCAGTTTGTGCACTGCCTCCAGGACTGAGGTCGTTAAACTTAGTCCGCACTCTGCTCGTCGTTCGACCAATCAGAGACGAGTGGGCGGGACGTTAACTCCCCTCTTGACAGAGAAGAATATAGGAAACGCCTGCGAGTTGGATGAGATAGTCCAACGAAAAAATAAGTTTTTGTTTTATATAAAAGAAGAAAGAATCGTTAAAAATTAATGGATTAAAAATAAAATTCTCTTATTTTTTTTCTCCTCCGTTTATTTATTTATTAAAATAAAAAAAAAAATGTAATTTTAATCTTTGATTGTTTATAGTGTGTGTGTGTGTGTGTGTGTGTGCGAGGTGTATATTTGAATACACTAAACTCGGCTTGTTTTATGTGTTTAGATCTGTTTCTATTGTTCTTTCTGGACCACAAGGATGGTGAGAAAGTCGGAGGAATCTCTCGTTATATAGAATTTATTTATCTGTAATTTCCTACAATTTAAACTGATCCAAACACATAGAATTACTACATTATCACCTGTTTTGTTTTGGAGATTTAAACGCCTTAAAATCATTATTGTTTCGATCAAACCTGTGAAGAACGGACACCGACGGGAAGTAAAACGTGTCCGTTTTTCGGAGATTATTTCGAAAGGAAACGTTCCTGAAAGGTGGTCGCCGTTTAGAGGTGGCCGTTATTATTTATTATTTGACACGCATCGTATATGTGTTTATATATAGGCCTATATATAAACAATAGTTGAGATACGTGAATAGAATATAACATATTACGTTAATGGTCACTCGCTATATCGAAGTTTCTAGCATTTCTGACTTTTTAAAAGGATCCAAACACGTAAATTTACTATAAAAACGGCACATTTCTACACTTATCTCACGATTTAATGTAAATTAATTAAGAGAAAAAAACTACTTAAACGTTATATCGAGGTGTTAATCTAGAACATATTTTCATAAACTCATCATCTTCGCGTGTGTACATTAACTTAGAACGTTATTTCGAATTAAAATAGTGGGCTTAGAACAGTAAAAGAAACTTCTAACCGTTATAAAGGGGGTGAATTCGTTATAACGCGAAGAGAACGTTGAATTGTAGAATTGTTAGAAAACTCTAGAACGATGCAAACTAAACTGGAAAATTCTACAACGTTTATTTTACTGGATTTATGAAGGATTTAAGTTGAAAGTAGAGACAAAAGCAAGAACAAGATCCCGAAAATGGAGCCCCGAAGCCACCATCCCTAGACGTAGAAGAGATAAGAAGTTAGACAAGGATACTACATTAAAATCCCAATAAAAAAAATATATAATTTTTCACGGTTGTTTTCTTAAACAAGTGTGTAACAGTCGAGTAAAAACGTGAACAAGTTCAAAAACGAGACCTCTATTTTTGAAGTTAGACAGGTTTTTTTTTCCGTCCTCCCCTACTTATCTAACACCACCCGAGGGCAATTTATAGTAATATTTGAAATTCTTTCACGCTGGGATGCTTAGAGATTGATAAGAAGACGTGTTAAGAGACTTTGGAGAAGACAGTTTGAAGAAAATTCTATCACTCGATATAACGGAACTAGTTATATCGAAGCAGATTTTTTAATTGATTTTTCCGTATTTTTTAAAAAGAATGTCGTAAATTTAACAGCCTTTCTAAGAAACTTTCTGTCGTAAGGCCTTCTGGAGAATGCTTAAGATGAGGATGAAGCTGTTACAGTAGGGATGGATAAGGTCTATAAAACAGAAAGTGTCAAAGAAAAAGCTCTAAGAAGGAGATTTAGTATTGGTTGAACTGAACGTAGGCGGAGCATGAGTGATATATAGGTGCAAATGCCTATCCCAAACTGCACAACTTCACACAAATAAGTAACACAATGCCATTGTCGGGGGATGAGGGGGAAAAGGTCGAGCACACAAGAACCGTTCTGTCGAGAGCTCTTCCCCAGACGAGATGTGACAAAAATCTTGTCAACGGAACTCTTCTGTGAATCGGGTGTTGATATATATTAAAGCCCCAAAAAGCCCTCATAAAAAAAAAAAAAAATAGTAAAATATGCCCATGGATATCCGTTCTGAGCTTGCCTTTTGTATCCATTAGGAAGGCAGATGTTTGTTATAACTAAGTTGGTAAAGGCTAACCATTTGAACTTAGTGACCTATATAGAAGGCATTCCGCCAGTTATAGGGCATCTTGGTAAGTGTATAGCTTTATTTACGAATTTTTAAAGGTTCAAATTTTCTATAGAAAGCGTACAAAGGGAGGTGGAAAGGGGGGGAAAGGGACGACGAGAGGAGGGATGGTTTAATTCCCGGGGCACTTGTGTAATGCAGATAAGAAGCGGCGACGGTAGAAGGCTCCAATGGACTATTAGAGGGCATAAAAATCGGCAAACAGTACCACGCACGCGCTGATTGATAGGCGTAAATCATAGCCTAGGACCCCTCTACTCATGGCAGCTGGACTTATCCTTTTATTACTGGTTTCAGATTAGACAAAAACCAACAGCTGCGGTGGTGATTTATTGTTCGTTTTCGGATTTTAGAATCTTAAAATATCTAACCACATTCTCTTTGAAGGACCGAACCCACTCCCTCTCCTTCTCCTGTTACCCTCTGATCCAATCAAAATCTGCTCGTTAGTTAGTATATGATACTGTTATCAAGTAAGACAAGACAAGACCTCTTGTATTTTTGGGTATACGACAAAAATGCGAGTTGTATCAGTAACTAATGATTGGCTACATCGAAATATAATGCATTTTACTATTTAAAAAATCGTTTACAAGTATGGCCGATGTAAATTGAAGCGTGTTGTAGTAATTTAATTACGTAGGCATGCCCTAGGCATTTTTATAGGCATGCACGTAACTGACATATGTCGTATTTCTTCAGTTACCCTGGAGGCTACTCGATGCTGTTAAAGACATATTTTAGATGAGTAGCAACGTTTTGAAGTAAAAAAGAAGCCTTTAGACAACGTATTAAAAGTTAGAAATGCTTAGAGACTATAAACGAAACCTGTAGGCATTGTTTTATAATTTAAAATAGCAAAGGATCCAATGCATCTTACGTAGATATAAGGCTTATCTCAATAAAAAGTAAGTAGGCCTGTAGGTAAAAGTTACACTCGATTTTATACCAGATTACACTAGATTTAACACTAGACTATACTACAGTTTATACCAGACATCAGATTTTATACAAATCACACCAGGTTTTACACCAGACAACACCAGATTTTATACAAACCACACCAGATTTTACACCAGACAACACCAGATTTTATACAAACCACACCAGATTTTACACCAGACAACACCAGATTTTATACAAACCACACCAGATTTTACACCAGACAACACCAGATTTTATACAAACCACACCAGATTTTACACCAGACAACACCAGATTTTATAAATAGTTAAGTAGGCGATCGAAACACACCAGAGTTTCAACGGGGGGAGGATGATCGACGTAGCCTGTAGGCATTATAAAATACCCTTCAACATTCAAACTCAACCCACTCAGGATCACGTAAAATGTTTCATCAGAATGCAATTCTTAGCATAACTCGACTTTGCAAGCGAAATTTGCAGGGAATTTTTTTCACAATCGACCACTGGAAAAGGGATTAGAAAGGAGAGTGCCAATCACGATCGTCACGCAAAGGCGTGAGGGGAATATTCCCCGTTTGACAGGGGATTAAATATAGGAGAAGGAAGATAACAAGATGAATGGGACTAAAAAAAAAACAAGAAAAAGTTATGCAGTAACACATTAAGAATCGAAAGTTCCGTTATCGATCTAAGAAAACTTTCAGACATGAGCCATAAAATCGATCGTAAGAAGATTACCTACTTCTCACGTGATCTGCCTAAAAATTCCCTAAAGTGATTAGGTGTAGGGCCCTATCTCTTACCCTTTTAATTTCGTATCTTTGCTTTTTATCTAACTAGGGATGCCTCTTTATCTTTCTTGGTCATTAATCAAAAAATACATTGATCGGTCTTCGTTAGTTCCCCCTTTTCTCTATTTTTTTAAGTAAGTTACTTATGCATTCTTCTCGTTCTTGCAAGAGAATGCCTTACTTTAAATAGCCTGAAGGCATTATGAATATCTCAAGGGTTGGGCAATTATCTTTGATTAAATTATCTTCATCTATGTCCGTGTAATGTTAAAGTATTCCAGTGACTTTATAATACCTAATTAGGGATTTTTAAATGTAATTTTGGTTAGCCTACAGGCTTAATTTTATAAATAATCGATTATAATAATTATAAAGTTTACAGGCTTTACAATAAATTGATTAATAATAAGTTAATTGTTAATGTTTTTAGAATGGATCTACTAATAGAAAAATCCCTGTCATAAGGATTTACACAAGCTAAAATTTAAAGTAACATTCGTTAAGCTTACTATTTTCCCTATTCCCTAAAACTATTTCATTTTACGGACATTTAAATGCACAAATAATTCTTCTTTAGAGAAAAGTTCGACTTAAAACATCTCTAAATATTGTAGGGATTTTTTGTAGGGATTTTTTTCAAATATTTTTCCCTACTGTAGGTATATTTAGGGTAAATTTTCAGTTTCATAATATGAACGTATGAAGCTTTTTTTTTAAATGAATATTGATCATTTTTTCAAGGGAAATTAGGGAGAGAAATTCCAAATTTTTATGTTTTTAATATAAAAAAAATTCCCTAAAATCTATCCAAACACTTTAGATATATTATAGGAAAATATTTATATATTAAATATATAAATATTTTCTTATAATAGCCTATATCCGCCATAAGAACTGAAATTTCCCTGTATTTCCTATGCAGGAAATACAGGAAAATTTCAGTTCTTATGGCGTATAAAGAGAAATCTTTGCTTGTATAGAAAATTCAGGGAAATTTCTTCCTTGAAAAAAGGAAATTTCAGGAAATAAAAGTAAATTTCTCCCTAAAAATCAAAAACAAAGAGGGGAGGAGAGGGAATTTTAAATTTAACAGGAAAACACTTAAACGTTTAATAAAAGTAGCCTTAATTTAAGTATATTAAGATAAAGATTTTTCATGGCTTAGAAAATCATAATACATATTAAAAGGGATGTTTAATGCCTTTATATTAATTAAGATTATAGAAAATAAAAAGCGATTAAAATGAATTGATAAAAGATAATGTTAAATATTATTAATTAATGGTCGGTGTATTTTTCTTGTAGGTTCGCTTGTTTTTCTATTGTAAAGTGAAGAAATTGGAGCAGAAAAATATGGAGAAAATAAAGAATTTGTGTAAACATTAAGTAAGTTTAAGTGCAGTTTTTATTAGGCACTTAACATTTGAAGACAAAAATCACAAAACACTTTTAGATCACGGCTACCATTAAGTAATCTTATTAGTGAAAGTGCTTTTATATCGAATTAAAAACGGATCCATCGCCACGAGTAAAGAGTTTCTGGGCATAAATCAAATAAATGAGCCTTATCCCAAACAATTTTCTTTTTCTTAATAACTTTAACCAGCCTGATACAATGTAAATCTGATGGATGATAAGTGAAATTTCCCAGGTACAGGCTGGTATTTTTAATTTTAGGGAGGTTGTTGGCGCAGAAATTGGAGGATTCTGTGGAGTTTCTGTGGGCTTGTAGCCTTAAAAAAATGAAAGAAATTTAAAAACATAAAAGATTTTTGCCTTAATAACTTTAACCAGCCTGATACTTTGTAAATCTGATGGATGATAAGTGAAATTTCCCAGGTACAGGCTGGTATTTTTAATTTTAGGGAGGTTGTTGGCGCAGAAATTGGAGGATTCTGTGGAGTTTCTGTGGGCTTGTAGCCTTAAAAAAATGAAAGAAATTTAAAAACATAAAAGATTTTTGCCTTAATAACTTTAACCAGCCTGATACAATGTAAATCTGATGGATGATAAGTGAAATTTCCCAGGTACAGGATGGTATTTTTAATTTTAGGGAGGTTGTTGGCGCAGAAATTGGAGGATTCTGTGGGCTTGTAGCCTTAAAAAAATGAAAGAAATTTAAAAACATAAAAGATTTTTGCCTTCAGAAAAGAAGCCTTTCTACCTGTAATAATTAGTAAGCCATTTCTATGTGTAGAAGACAAGGGAAATTACTATACCCATAGAAATGAAGAAGAAATTTCTTCTGCTGATATGATAATTTAATGACTGTGGAGATAGAGGAAATTGCTATACTGTATCTAAGGAAAATAAATTATTATAACCATAAAAACAAAAAAGAAAATTTTCCATTATAGAAAGTTAGAGGCATAATGCCCTTGTAGCAAATACACGAAAAAAGTATTATTATGCCCATAGAAACTGAAAGTAAATTTCTGCACCATAACAAAAATAAGAAGAAATTTCGAAATCTTTAATAGTGTATCTTTATTTATCATTAAAGAATTTATAGTTTAATTCTTAATTCAAATATTCTATTATTCAGGAGCAGGCTACTTTATTTTGGACGAAAGACCTGCAAGAGCGATGATTTAAATGAAAATATTTATTCGGAGGAAGCTTAAACAGAATCATTTTAAGTCGATTTTTCTATATTTTTCAGGCACAAGTTTCTGTATAACTGTATATAAACAAGGCTTACAGAAGAGACGATTTACGGTTAATTTTCTAAAAACGAGCCTTTACTTACACTAAAAAAATTAGGCTTATCTCTTTATTCTCTTTATAGGCTCCTCTCATCTTAGGTTCATTTATAAAGTAATGATTCCGAAGGCTATTCGGATAGAAAGGCTAAAAAATTAGATATTAAATTAAGATAGATTAGTGGTAGATAATAACCGTTCAGGCATAAATTTAGCCTAATTTAAAACCATTATTTGTTAGTTTTTTGGGGACGTAAATAGCTTAAAGAGCGATTTAATAGTCTAGTGTTTAGGTCTTTGTTTAAACTTAAAAAAAAAATCTAGGCTACATAAACACGTCGAAGATGTTTAAGGTCATTTGAATGGTGACTAACATTCACTTTTCGTTTATTTTAAATTCGTATCAGCCAAAATGCGAAATGAAAATACCTTATAAATTTATAAATATTCAGGCTTGTCAGATTCCAAGAAAATTTGGAGTTAGAAAGGCTACCGTTTGCTGGTCTATACTCATCTTAAGCCTTCTGACTCATCTAAAGGCTACGAAGTAATAAATTCTGTTAACTTTTACCTACATTATTACCCTTATTACTTCTTTATCACGTTCAAGTTGAAGGCTTTGCAGTAAAGCCTTCAACTTGAATATAATTACGAGATATGGTAGTTAAGATTTAAGGTTTAATTTATACTAAATAAAATTAATAGAATTAAACAACGCTATTAGCTTCCTAAAGGAAAGGCTTAGAAAGGCTTATAAATAGATTTAAACCACTTTTTACAACAGTTAATTCAAGTTATAATAAGTTCTAATACGGTTTCTAATAAGGCTAATTGAACATTAACCACTCAAAAAACCTTGTGAGCATGTTATGTATTAATCTAATTATTAGCCTGACTTACCTAAAAACTTATATTTATGATTGTAAATTAGAAAAACGGTTACTTTTAAGGCTTAAGTAGCTAAATAAGGTTAGATAGTAATTAAAAAGAGCCTTACATTTTATATACAGCCCAAACAAAGTTGTTATATATTCTATATCTAAGTTTAAAGGTAACTTAGAAAAATAAATAGGCCCAGCCCTAGTTAAGTAAGCTTTAAATTAACCTAATTTTATTTTTTTCTCTTTTAAAAACACATAAAAAATGTATTAAATACGTAAATATATAAAAAATTTCTGTATTTTTTCTATTAAAAAACAATAAATAATGATTTAAGGTCCATAAACAATGCAAATTCTCATACATTTCTACGCAGATTTATATATATTTACTCAGTAATTTCGTATATAATTCTTATAAAAAGCCTTAAGGCTAACTACTAATAAGTATTCCTTAAAAATATATGCCAAATAATTATGAATATAGAGTATTTTAAAGTATTTTCTAAGCAAACTACTGCTTTAATGCCAACGAATTAATTTAATTTCTAAAGTTTTCAAGCCTTAGAGCCTACTTTGAATTATTTTAAATAAAAAATATTAAGAATTTTTACAGTACGAAGCCTTTTAACTTCATAAACAAGCCTTAATTTAGTTGATAAATGCAATTAATTTTTGAAGTTACTATTAAGCAGGCTAAAGAAAAAATTTTAAGGCTCAACTTCGATTGAGATTTTATATAAAATTATAATAATTATACAACATTTTACATGAACTTTATGAAGTTATTTAGGTCATAAAATTATCGAATTGGCAAGGACAAGCCTTATTCGTTTGTTTTTATAAAGTGAGAGCCTTTGTTTTATAACAAAGCAATAAATTTTATTATTATAATTAATATTAAATCGTACTTACGTATTCTTTTAATTGTTAAATCGGAGGTCCTGTTGGGTATGAAGCTTTCTTGCCTTCTTTCGAGCCTTCGACACGTGACTAACTGACTTGATCCAGTGTCAAGTGACTGGGTAGACTTGACCCCGTTAGCCAATCAGTGTCTGGCTGACGGCCATATTTTAGAGAGAAAGGCAGTGCCTGACTTATTCTGCATGTGTCTGCACTTCAATACTTCGACTCTTATTATGTTAATTAAGGCACAATGAACGGAGGTTTGAAAGATTTTTTTAAAATTTTATTTCATTTATTTCTTTTCTATTTTCTTTAAAAATTAATATAATTTAAGTATTTTTTAAGGATTAAAAGGATTAATGATACATTTCTTTTGTACTGTTTAGGGCTTGGGATAAAGCTTACATTGTGTTAGTAATTATGAAATTAAGGCTTTGTAGCCTTTATTTTTCGTGTTTTAATGGATTATTTCGTAAAAATATTAATTCTATTGCCTTTTTTTCTTTGTTTCGTTGCATTGTAAACAGGTATTTAACGAGTTAATTAGGTAAATGTAAAGAAAATTTATATTGTTCAAGCCTATCTGTAAATTCTTCTGCATATTCATCGATCGAATTTATGAAATATTACAGAATTGTTACAAAATTATTATGATAAAACTAAATAAAATAGGGCAAAATACAGGCCTACATACATAATTATTTCAACTATGCCTTTCTATGCTTAATCTTCACTACTTACTTTTCATTATACTTACGAACTAGACCAAAATTTAGTATGATTATATACATATAAATTGCCAAAAACTTAAATTTAGTGGGCCTAACTGAACCTTTCGTCAGGAAAGTTTTAAAATATGGAGTATTTTCTACTAAAAAATCTCGAAAATTAATCAAAAAAGTTATTTATTTTTAGCATTTTTTCTCTATTTCAAAATGTGTATATAATAGTAATTAGAGACAAAATTAAGGCTCACGAGAGGACTTTTAAGCTAAAAATAATAAATAATTGCCTCTCAGAATAGAAAATTCACCTATTTATAGATCACGATTGCAGTTTTTGAGCTATTTTATACGGGAAAGAAGCAAAAAAAGTCTAGTCATTCTTAAAGGTGTAAGGTATAAATAGTCCGTTTAAGGCTTTAAAAACAAGCAAAATATATGAAGCAACTGTATGGAATGTAAATTAAACATGACTTGGATCTATTTAAGGTAGGATAAGTTATATAGAGGAGAGGTATCACATTTACATCCGCATAACTTTTCAACCATATGTGGATCAAACACGTTCACAGCATTAAAAAACATAAAAAATGTTATCACTCAACCCCAGATGTTATAAGTTTATATATAATAAACTTTATATATTCAATACCCTAATTAAAGGCATGGATATCTTTTAATTTTTCACGTTTTTTTATATTAATTTATTCAAAAATTTAATATTCAGAATTAGTACAGTCGGTGCGATGATGCTGATAACAAAATTTTCAAAGGATGTCGCGATAAAAACAGGCTAAAAATTGTATTTAAAACATGTTTTTCTTTAAATTTTTCATATTATTTTCTTAGAAAACATTCAAATTTAACTTATAAAATAATTTATTTCACATTAAATACATACATTTTTCCAAAATTTCATTATTAAAACTATACTTCTGCCCGTTTATTTCATCAGTTGAGCAATAATTAACTGGGAATTTTTATAGATTATATTCATAATTGTATATATGATAAATCATTTATAAATTTTATAGGCCTGTAAGTTATATAATTTAACATAAAAATTATTAAAATTTCCTTCGTTGTTGTTTAGAATTTCAGAAGTAACTCTTGAATCAACAAACTAGACTGTAAATCAATGATAAAATTAAATATTAGGCTAAGTTATAATAGCCTATATAAGCCCTATAAAGGTTTCAAATTTCATGTAAAAGAAGCCTTTTTTTGTATGATTTTTGCCTGTTAAACGATCCTGTATGATGTAAACAAGTCTCTTATTGGATACGAAAATATTTAATTATATAAATTTCTTAGTTTTATAGAGAAAATATAGACTAAAATGATTATAAAACTCCAAATTTCAAGCCAAAAAACACAAATAATTTGACGAAGTTCCTTGTTATTGCTAACAAAGAACGTCATAAAATTATCAAAATTAATACTTGAATGCTATTTAGAAGAACAAAATACTAAATCTAATTAGTTTCTAAATTAAGGCTCAGTGCTTGAAGGGTAGTTTAAATCTACTAAAAACAGATAAAAACACTAGAAAATGAAATGCGCAACATTAAAAAAGGTTAAATTTAATCTATTATAAATTAAGGTTCGAGCCTTAAAGGGTATTTTATATGAGTAATAAGTATGATTTTGAGGCACTTTAAGTACATTTAGAACAGATAAAAACACTTTTAAAAGGGTGGTCGAGTAAGGGGAAGAGGAACAAATTGGAGAAAAAACAGCGACGTTACAACTGTCAAAATTGAGTAGTGGGCGCATATTTAATTCAGAATCGGGTTGTTTTTACGATTGATTTTAAACATCCGAGTTATTACTTCATAAATATTTGATGTACAAGGTAATTCTGACCTCAGACACGTGTAGACCACCCTCTCATAACTGTGCCCGATACGTTGTATGACATTTAGATAAACATATATTTCAGTATTATTGACACTTAGAAATACTTAACTCTGCACTTCCTTTGATCTATCCCATGTCATAAAGCGCATGATAATGTCCCTCCTTAATAACTTCAGTGTACACAAGTCTATGCTACCTAATACCTTAACTAGAAACGATAGGGCCCCACCCCATAACGTTACTCTAAAGTTGGCTGTAAAGAAAATAATGACATTATTAAGTTGCTTGTAAATACACTCGATTTTTTCCCCCTACTTTAATTTCATTGAGCGTGAACACTTCATTTTTAGGGCTTTTTAAGACTAGAATAAGGCTCTTAAGTACTTATTAACTGCGCCATTTTCCGGTTTTAATAAGGCTTTTAGCCTGTTTTTTCTTCAGTGGTAGCTTCGACGATTGCATTAACTTTTTTTCTTACTGAAAATTTAATGTTAAATTGCTACAGTTAGACAAACGGACGTATTTATGGTTACTAGAAGCGGGCCCTAATTTATTATACGATATTAATTGTTATGGATAAGTTTTCTGTTTAACTAATTAATAAAATTAAAGTTTAATTTATTAAATTAAAAAAATTAAAATAAGTTTTTTGCGATAAAATGATTTAAATACGTTTAAAAGTTTAAAACATCTCTCATTGGTTAATAACTTTTTAAATAGTTAACATTTTAACGATTATTGGAGGATTTATAGTAATAGTGAAAGTCCTTTAAGTTGATTGGACAAATTATCCAGTTATCGACTCGAATTGACCAATCATCGTTCGGAAATTTAAAACTCGAACAATATTTGAACTACTTTGTTTCAATCAATTAAAAATTACAGATTAAATAAATTTAAATGCCAAGAAATTAATTTTAACGTTAAAATTTGATTTTTTCCAGATAAAAATATATAGTTTTATATTATATATAAAGAAATTTATGCGTAAAACTACAATTATTGATCGAAATTCTATAATTGGTTGATTAAAATCTATTATTTGAAATACATCCAATCACCTTACAGAATATATGCTATTGATTTATATCAAACAATAAACATTAAATTCTACCTCATTTTAACGTTTTCTGCTCGTTATACGTAATTTTTTCGAGGTAATTCGAAAATTAATGAGTAGAAAACGTTAAAATCTGTTGAAAATTCACATTTTAAATTTGAATTTTTGACGAAAACATAACACTTTAGATGTTTCGGAGGGTAGAATATTGAAAGAAAACAAAAATATTTCAGGAATAACTGATGATAATTGCAATTAATTGACTTATGAGTAATTTAATTAGCTTAATATATATAATTTATAACGAATTAAGGCTAAATTTTTTAAAAATCTTAATTACTTTGAAAGTTTTTTACCTTTAGACAAGCTAAATATAATCTAATACTTATATATAGTTAATTTGAATTGTTTTCTACATTATTTATGAATTTATTAATAATTTAAGATAGAAAATTATGTATAATTTCTAAAATTAAACTAAATAACTTCAACTTTATATTTACAAATTAGGCTAACTTTTACGTCTATAAATAGAATTCATTGATAAATTTCTACTTTCCTTTGAGCTAATTAATTAATTTACCATTAAATTCTTTGGAGAATTTTCTTTTTTTGTATATTAAATAATAATAATAATAATAAAATATATAACAATATTTTAGAGCTTAAATCGTCTTAATCTTAGAAGTGTCAGGAATAAATCCTTATGAAAACCTTAATAAACTATTCAATTTTGGTTAATTTTGATAGAAAAATTCATATTTTTACATTCGAAAATACATTTTATCTTATTAGGAAGCCTTAGAAAGCTATAATTAGCAGAATTTATCAGGTTAGTCTGTCTGTCTGAACTTAAAAACATATCAGCAAATAGAGGAAGATTGAAACAATTTTAATAGATTTAAATAACGAAATTAGGTTTTTAAATATAAAAAACAAATAAAATTATGTTAAAATCTGTAAAAGTGCATCTTTATTGTATTAAATAATATAATTTTATACATTTTAAATTGTTTTAATCTTATAATTTGTAGGCATAAATCCTAGAAAATATTTGAATATATCATTCAATTTTTGTTGAGTTTGATAGACGAATTAACGTTTTTTGAATAAAATAAACAGACTTTTAGACTTGGAAGACATGTGTCATCCCTTTATAATTATAATTATCGATATTTAATGCACACGTCTGTCTGTCTGGACTTAAAAAGGGCATCGCAACTTGAATAAGACTAGAGAGATTTTAATGGATTTAGGTAACGAAGTTTAGGTTTAAATATTAAAAATACGTAAAATTATGTTGCAAAATTGTAAAATAATGCTGTAAAACTACAAAAGTTATCGTAGAAACGTTTAAAAATGTTGAAAGATCACGGCGATTTTTCCTTTCTTCTTAAATGGCAACATTCTTCAATTAAGTTTAGAAGTAGTGAAAGCTCTGGTTACTTTACATAAAAGAAGAGGAAAGTTTTCTGATAAGTTCCAATTATCCTCAGGGGTTACGCCTATATGAGAAGTTTTAAGAGAATGAGCACTGGGAATGGTTTATGGGAAATCTTCGAGATTAGCTCTATTTACGATGCAGTCCTTGGAGGTTCCAGTTAAGCCTGCAATGTGTGCCTATTGCACAATAGACTCAGTTCTTTACGACGGTCATAGGAGTGTCCAGGCACCAATAAACTGTCAAATTGTCATCAAGAAAGGCTGCGAGAGGTGACGATGCCACCTTGTTTATGAAGCTCTTCTGTTATTCCAAGTAAATGAAAACTACTAAGATAGTTTCCTGTAGATAGGACCCGACAGTTATATACAATAAGAACTTTTTCGGAAGAAAATAATGACATTTATAATAAATATTTTCTTCTAGAAAACTTTGTGATTTGTTCTTTCTATAGTGGCTTTGCTTTATTATTTATAAATCCTCCCAAAGGAGTGATCTGTGTAACATAGATGCTACGTGTTATAGAACCTTTCTCCAATGGATGTAGTCTTATAGATCTCACTAAATGCGGCTAAATATAACTTTGGAAATAAAGCATAATAAAATTAAAGCCATTTCTTCGATTAAATCTAGTTTTAAGCACTTAAAATTAATGTTAGAAGACTTGAAAATTAGAGTGAATTTAGCACGGATAAACAATTTATCATTAATATTTTGCACTAATTTGACGCATAGACTGTTCTAAAATCATTATTTTACAAGTTTATTGTCATAAGTTTATGCTGAAGGCATATAGGAGCATGTAAAGGAGCATTAAAACATCATGTAGGCTCCTTTCTATCGTTAAAGTTCAACTTGTTGAAGCACTTATTTCTATTCATAAACGAATTTTCTTAAAAGAGACACGCAAAATTACTATGTTCTGGTGTATTTATCTGCATACAAATCAAATTTAAGTTTGGCACATTTAGGATAAGAGCCTAAACTTTAAGGATTAAGCAATCGCCCTTACAAAATGAGGCAAAAATATAAAGGAAAATTGAACATTTTTACAAGAAATTTTAACAAAAATACACAATTTAACTTAACAGGAAACGGAAGAGGCTTTACATTTAATAAAAAAAAGAAGGAAGGTCAAGTTATGCAATGAATTGTATAAGTTCAGTTTTAATAGCCCCTTTAACAATTGTATATCCATTCAAGCTTATAATAACGGGGTGCAGACGTATATCCTCAATCTAAGCTATCTCTTTCACCCTTATTTGGGTTTGTAAACTTAGTCATGTGAAAACAAAATGAACTTAGATTGTAGGCCTTAGTATAGTAATCGTAGATAAACAATGTCACGCAATTTTTCTATAATTCATGCACTCGATTCTAGCGAGAAGTCGCTACACAATGAGTAAAACAGTAGTTATGCGAGTGTAGGTATGTTGACCTTCACTTAAGATATATTTAGCATGATTTAGAGTTATTTTCTTCAACAAAATATATAAAACAAGGATGATCTACAGGCTTTTTAGCATCATCATCATCATCATTAATGTCATTTGTTGAAGATGTAGATAAGATAAATTTCACTTTTCTCATAATTTAGACCCGTAGAAATTATTAATAGTTACACTTATTATTGTTCTGACTTAACAGAGCTCTTTTTTAAAGTATTTTATATAATTGGAACGGTAATATATTTAAATATTTATGTAATTTATGCATTTATAAGGCCTTCCAAGGCGTTAAAATCAGAGCTCGTTATACGTTAAAGGTAGTTTAACCGGTATATAACGTGGAATATTTTGAAAGTAAAGTCGTATAATGAGTTGCAGTTTAAATGTATATGCAAATTTTAATTAGTATTGTTTAAATATAAACAATTTACACTTATACGCGTTTAAATTTCAGTTATAAAGTGTATACTATACAGAGGATTGTTATACTGCTGCTGTTAGTAGGCTTGTACACGAAACTCTAGAATGGGGGAAGCTTTTATAGTGTTTAAAATTAAATTTAATAATCTTATTTTAATTAAAAACACACTTTTTAAGAAATAAAACACTTAAGAAGTCCATTAATAATCCTAAACTTTAGTTGTTACGCTGTGTGTGTGACTATACAAAACAACTTTAAAACCCTCAAATTACAGCTTTAGATAAATAAATAAACGTAAAAAATTAATTATTTAAATTTGTTAGAGAATAATTTAAGTGTAGAGGGGGGAAACGTATATACAACACAGGAAAAAATAAATAAAATAAAAAAAAACAACGAAATTACAATTAACTTTTTTAAAGATTGTATTGTATATCCAGGTGTATTTTTATAGGAGGAACTTTACTGGTATGTGTGCATTGGGAGGGAGCTAAGCAAAGTAATACCGAAGAGCAACGAATGAGAGAAGGATATGGTGTAATAAAACACAAGGTAACCAGACTGGGAAGGAAGAGGGGGTGGTTCCTTTAAAAGTATCGAGTAAACAGGACGAAAGAAACAGGAGAGAAGGGGGATACAAAAGGGACCACATAAACTTATCGGTGCGTCTAATGACGTAGAGGCGCGTGCGTTCTTAAAGGGAGCAAGTAGAATTCACGACCTCTTCCCCCGGTGCACCTTAGATGTGAAATATGGTTACAGTATGTGTATAACGGGCGGATGCGCCATTTAGTACGAGATGGCAATCCCACGGTTAGATATATTGTCTCAATGTTTCACCATTTGTCAAGTGTAAGGAGCAGTAAAGAAATTTTTATATCTTACAAACTGAAGTCCAATATAGGTTTTGGGTAAGCTCCCGCTCTCTAGTGAAGAATTTTCTTAGTATGAAGCGAAGCAAACTTTACAGGGGATATAGGCTACTACATACGGCGCATTTAAAGCCTAGAAAATTAAATTTTTAACGATTATACTCGTAATTTTTAATATTTTAAACTATTTCTAAACAATAATAAAACGTATAAGGATATTACTTTGCATTCAAAGCTTAAATTTATGCAAAAAATAATTATTATTTTAATTGAGACGTGAGGAGCGAGTTCGCTTAAGGTTTATCCTTCGTATTATAAATACTTGTATATATAGAGGATTTATATTATCTAAAAGGCTTTTAAGTGCTTTTTTGAGAAGAAAACGTGCTAAATTATGCTCAAGAAAAATCACACCTCACGCAAGAAAGTGCAAAAACATGTTAAAACACACGCAAAGGCCTGCTGAATCTCTAAAGTAAGATTTATCGACGTTGAAAATTTATTTGAAGGGTCTTAAAAACGTGTCTCATACGAACATAAATCATCATTTTTTATATCGTGTTCAGAATTTCAATTTTTTAAAAGATTTTTAGTCAGTTACTAAGATTAAAACGTCGATATCTTATGAAAATCATTGCTTAGATGCGCCCTTACTTTGCCATTTTGCACGTTTTCAAATCAAAATTACTCGATAAAAACTATAGAAATAGAGTTATAGATGCTTAATACAGTAGACAATCTTAATATTTTATTATATTTTACCGTAAATAACAAAACAATTCGTCATTTAACTTGTAATAACGTGAGAAAGCTGATGCAATTATACGTCAGTTAGGAGACAATAATGCCTGATAAATGTTATAAAAATTACATTATCGATGGTTAATTTAAAATATAATCTTAATATTTTAATATATTTTATAATAAATTACGTATTAATTCATTATTTATACAGTAATTCCAATTGGAAGAACTTAACTGATGATGTGATACTTCGATTAGAAGCAAGGTAATACAGTAAACTAATTAATTAATTAAATACCTTCAAAACATTGAAATTTGAATTTTATATTCGAGTAAATAAGCAAAAATTATTAAAAAATATTGTTTAAATGCATTTTTTTAATTATAAAATACATCTTGAATGTCTTTATTATCTAGAAATTTATTTAAGAATTTCTGCCGTTCACCTAAAATATTTGCACAAAAATTAATATTATAAATGAAATTCTTCAACCCAGGAGGAATTTCTTAGATAATGAATTAAAGAAATATTTTTCGAATATCTTCCCTTATTTTTTTGAATTTATTCGGGTTTTATAAACACTATTAATTGCAAAACACGTGGATGTACAGTACAAGTCGACCCCCCTATAACACTGTTGATTATTCTGTTTTATATGAATTTCATGTTGTATGAGTCACTTAGATTTTACAAATACGTGAGCCGTTCACAGCCCGGCACACGTATTTGTAAAATCTAAGTGACTCGTACAGCATGGAATTCATATAAAACGGAATAATCANGGATATGTTAACAACGGATTCCTCGTTTGTACGCTTATAAATTTGTATCGATTATTTTAAAACGATTTGTATTAAACATGAACTATGTATAAATAGATTCCAGAGAATAATTCCTGTATTTTTTAATACATAAATATTTTATTACCGGTTTGTAATATGCATGCACCTTGCATAATTTATGCACGCAGATATTAGATTAATGTATAAAGTATGCATGAGTTTATACACGTGTAACTAAGACTGAGTTTATTTAATGATATGCAGTTTTAATACATAACTAATGGAGAAACTATGCAAGAGTTATATGCTATGTTATGACGTCTACCGTATCTGCATAGACGTGTATAGGGTAAAGAAGACAATCCATAAATGTATAGGGTTTAACACATAAATATAGATGCTGTCCACTGCATGTATAAAATATGTATAACGTCTACAATGTATGAGTAAACCCGTCTATGCATATTAATATACATATAAGGATTACTCTGTGTGTATTTAAATATGTATAATGTTTATTGAATATATATGCCTTATACTACAAGTATATGTTTATGTATAAGCTCTACTACATCTATAGAATGCAAGATTTTCTTACTTACTGTGCAAAGTTACACATGAATTGAGAAAGAATTATATTTTTTGTGTAGTTAATGGTATATATAGAAAAGAGGAAGAAAGAAAAGTAAAAATATTAGAGTAATGTATAGATACAACAAAGAAAGATACAAATAGAATGCTTAATATGCCTTTGTTAATAGTATATATGTGGATATAAAAAAGATAAAGTGAATTATAGAAAAAAGTATATACTTTTAACGAATCTCTAGCCATATATGAAAGGGAACAATCAATTTTCTAGAAAAGGATCTACCTAAATAAAAAAAAAGAGAAAGAAAGGGGGTGGAAATCTCATTTCTCCTTATTTTTCATTCGGTTGACAAAGCCCAAATATCATTTTTTTTCAGGGGGTAACCATTGGATTTTTTGATAGATGGCAATATACAGTGACGACAACAAGTGAGGAAAAGATTGTTGGGGATTTAAGTCGGGGTAGATCAGAATTGTATGTCGATATGGTCGATCCTCAAACTCACTCACTCACGATATTTCTTAAGTCGATGAGATTGATACGAAATCTCTTGAAAATTTCTTCCCTTCGCTTGTTATTGATTCTAGAAAATTGAAAAAAATATCCATCTTCTTCTTCCTTCTGCTCTTGTTTCTTTCTTTGCCTCACTAGATTTTATTATTACAATTTACATTGATTTTTTTATCCTAAATTATTCTTTAATTTTTATAAATTTTCCTACAATTTAAAGCGTATAATCACGTGAAACGTCTGAAATTCTTAAATTGTTTTTACATCTCATCCTCCTCCTCCTTCTCTCCTCCTTTTGCTCTAGCTCTTCCTTTTACAATTTTGATTATTTTTAAACTATAATTACTTAAAGTTTTTTGTTTATCTTAGATTATTCTCTAATTTTTCTATAATTTAAAGTACGTAATCGCGTGAAACATCCCAAATTTCTAAACGATCCTTAACAATTATTATTATTATGATGATTAAACTAGTAAATTGTTATAATTTAAAGGGATGTCATGCTACTATAATAATAAATTGGTGGAAAATAAATTGTTCGGAATATATGTAATGAATTCTAATAATGTAAAGTTGAATATATTATGATAAATAAATTAAATATTTGTATTTTACATAATTTGTTACTATAATAGTTTAACGTGTTACGATTGTTACGTGAGTTGAATAATGTTTAACTACTTTAACACATCTATTTCATAATTATTTGTCAATTTTCGTCTTTTTTTTTTATCAAATAACCTTAAGAGTAATTTAGATTTATTGTATATAACTTAATATTTACATGTCTGTCCGTCACGCGTTATAACTAAATAACAATTTATAATAGAACAATACAGTCGAAGTAACCTGTTCATATGTCTTAACGAATTCTAAAAATAATTTGATTTTATTTTTATATTGTTTTAAAACAAAATGGCAACTGTTTTATTGTTTGCGCGACGCGACGCGCCGAAACGTCGCTTCGCGTGCTAGATTAATTAAATGAAATAAAATTTAAAATTAAAATATAATAATAAAAAAACAGTTACAAGTATAGTTTGAGTAACATTTGTAAACTATATTAAAATATCTTTAAATTATTTAAAAATAAATCGTTTTAAATTTAATGACGCGTCGTCGCGTGCGCCAGCGCAAAGCAATGAAACGTATTAAAGAATTTATTAATTATAACAAAACTATCATGTAAATTTTAAAATTTAATTAAAGGAAAACAAATTTATCTTCTTTATTATAAAACTAAAATTATTAAATTTCTATAAATTATTATTATAATATAAATTTAATATACACACGCCGCGCCGCTAAATCACACGACGCGACACCATACAAACAATCAATTTCTCTTTGATAAAACAACATATAATAAAATTTACAATTGAAAAAGATAGAAAATAATCCAAAAAATAAAATAATGGAATAAAGACCAAAAAAATTTAATAAAATTCCGATATTTTCGACCGAAAACAAAAATTTTATCATAGCATCTCAAGTGATGAGGAAGAGCAAAGATGTTGGAAAAATGAATCTTTTGAAAGAATATTATTTCTAAATTTAAACATTAATCTAGTCAAAAAGTTTATAAATCTAAGCAAAAGTATAGAAACTTAAGCAGGTAATTACTTATATTAAATTGCAATATATAGAAAGGGGGAGATAATAAATCAAAGTGTAGTGACGTTACGACTTTTCTCATTAGAGGGGAAAAAATAATATATAAAGTTAATATCTGTTGCACTTTGTAAGATATGTGATCTGAAAATTAAAGATCTAACTTCTTAAAATAAAATATTTTATTAGATAACGCCACACGCAATTTTAGCGAGGGAAGTTACACAACTCTTTATTGAAACTTCTTAAAATAAAATATCATATTAGATAACGCCACACGCAATTTTAGCGAGGGAAGTTACACAACTCTTTATTGAAATTTATATAGACTAAATACAGTCAAACATATAAACATCGGCCATTGACGGACATAAAAACATGGCTGTTTTCGTAACTGGCCTTTGTTTGTAAATTATTTTTAGAAAGTTTATGTGAATTTTTGTTTAAAAAAAACAACATGGCCACTGTTATTTTTATACAATTAAAATTTTTACTAATTATATTGAAATTCATAAGTCTAATTGTTATTTACATATGTATAGTCAATGTTCACTTTATACATTACTTGTAATATATATACTACCGTTGATATAACAAACTTAGTTGATAATACATTGTATATATCTCTGGGAACATCGCCCATCAATGGCCTAGCATCAATAGATGAAATTATCGAACTGTGGTAGCTGGTCGTGGATTCAAACATCGCCAACGGGCTGGTCATGTGGAGCTTTCTATATTTCCTACACGTTAGTAGCACCTAACTAGGGGCAATTTTGCAGTTTCCCATAAAAAAAACTATACCGGGAAGAATCTCCTGAGAGATCATTCACGTGTTGCGTTGCCATAAACCAAACAAAACCTATGTGAACACCAATACGGTTTTTTATTGGTTCATCTTGGCTTTGACTAGTGACACAATGGGCGATAAAGCTGGCATATCCGGGAAGGATTTTAAATGAAAAATTCCTAAGATTTCTAATTCAGACTCGAACCCAGACCCTCAAGAGCAACAGCCACATGCCTGGTAAAAATGTCACAATAACACGCCTACGACTTGTTATTGTGTATGATTTCAAACAAATATAATAAAGGGATAATGATGACAAAGAGATCGATAACCAATAAAACAATTCTCCGTGTAGCATTCACTTGTCTTTTCCGATCTGTAGGCACTAAGGGAGCCTTTTTATAATAGATGTTGCGTGTTCGGCCAATGCAATACCTGAGCGATATGCGTACGGGGAAGACTTTCTAAGAAAACCTGGCCCCTACTTAGATGTTATTAAGGTAAAGAAAACCCGGAAAAATCACGTGGCCATCCCGTTATTGAGGTGCGAACCCACGAACCCACGTGTTTAGTGGTTTTATTCAAAATAATTTCCTCCCGTAAAAAGGACACTTTAACAGCTATATCGCCATGGAAACAAGAAATTGATAATGATAATAGGATATTGATTTTCAATATTCCATTAGCAATCTAAACATGTTCTTAAAATTTTCAATAAAGAAACATTAATATTAATATAATGCACACTGCTTCGATTACTATAATGCACAGATAACTATCCCCAGCATTGCCTTTATTATATAAATTTGTTTTAGAAGTACAAGAATCAAAACATGTCTGGAAACGTTGATCCTAAAATATTGCTCTCACCTACAATCACACTGCTAAGAATTACCGGTGCTGATATTTCAATAGGCACGAAACAAAAAAGTAAATGGATGATGTGTTATACATTAATGTTAAAGGTATTTTTTTTACTGAAGTGTATATCTTACGCAGTAATTCTTTACACCAATGACGATGAAATTGCTCTTAGTTTATGCGATCATTCCATAGCGTATAAGAAGAACTCTTACAATATGAGGATCATGAACGGTGTCATAATGGCTTTCAACTTAATTTACGTTGTTAAGTGGAATTGTAAGAAATACGAGATCCTTTTCGAAAATAGCGAATTCCTGTTTACTAGAATCTTTAACGAATTCCTTTATGATAATGGGTTGATTGAGAATTTTGCGAGGAAGCAGAACAACTATATATGCTT
Organism: Centruroides sculpturatus; assembly: GCF_000671375.1. Lineage (NCBI taxonomy): Eukaryota > Metazoa > Arthropoda > Arachnida > Scorpiones > Buthidae > Centruroides > Centruroides sculpturatus. The sequence continues at coordinate 324,868 of NW_019384783.1, forward strand.
CTGGATTTGTTTCAGTGGATTTATCGGTTCTTTAACAAACGTTGCTCATGGACACATATGCTTAACAGCTCGCAACAACACTTGGTCATTAGGGAGTTACGTGTGCTTAATACAGTTTACATTTTCTATTAGTTATTTTCTAATTTGTTACGCGTTTAACGTTTGCATTTTCTCTCTGTTCTGTGATATGTTAAAGTTACAGTTCATTAATTTGTGCAGTGCCATGAATTGTGAAAGGACTTGTTCTGTGAAAGAATTTAGAAGATGTTTAGAAAATGCCAAAGATTATTTGAAATTTATAAACAATATTCAAAACGATTACAGTTTTGCTGTAGTTGTCTTGGTTCTTATAGCCGAGTTTACGGTTGGAAAAGCATTTATAACAGAAATTGGAAGGATAAAATACTTTTCTGGATTTGTTTTTGTCTTAGCGCTTGTTATTGTAACTGTATACTTGTTTTATCTAGCGAGTATCACTAAATATGTGAGTATGACCTTTATAATATATGGTAATACTGGGGATGTTTAAAGATAACAATTGATTTTTTAAAATGATACCGGTAAACGTTTTCTATGATTAGCCATAGTATTAAAATAATATTAAATCTTATGAGAGTTTTAATCTTCAATTGCTTCCCCGCTCAGGCAATCTGAAAAGATAAATATTCGAACCCGTACTTTCTAAATTGACAGGCATTAGCTTTACAGTGATTCTTAAGTCTTTTAGTGATCGGCACCCCTTAAATCTCAAAATACGGTCTCGCACCCAATAGAAAATTGTGTTTAAAGAGACAATGGTACAGAGGGTGTAGTGAGGGTCTCGGATATCGTGGTGGCTTTTCCAGTTTATCGTGGGATCTGAAAGTACCCAGTAAGTTCAGTGAAATTTATACAGACTAAGACAGAGTCTAAAGGTTAAAAACCTATCATTGTCACTCTCACCCCAGAAGTATACGCATCCGAGGTTAAGAAATACTGAGCTAGAGAGTCCGGGTTCGAATGCAGGTCAATCAAAAATTTATATGGTTGAATGACAGAATGTGTTAAGTCGTTGTTTGTTACTTTCTGGCCTCTCCACTGTAGGTCTATTGAAACTCTATTATGGGTTTGTTTTATTTGCTTTGTTAAGTTATGGCAACGCAACAGTTGGGCGATTTGCCGAAGTGGGTGAATGCCTTCCGGGAAGCTTTTTTAAGGGTAACTGGCTCCTATTCAGGCGTTACAGACGTAAATAAAACTTGGAAAACTCCACGTAGCCCGTCCTGGTGAGTCGCGAACCCACGACCGAACTCTCAGTGTTCAGGGAACTCCCGTTTGACCACTGGTAGGTTCTATTGCGAGTTCGAATAGACGTACAATGGGGAGGCCAGAAACAAAATGGATCACCTATACAAATCTTAAAAGTAATAGTATTTCATTACAATGGTTAATTAACTGACTATTGGGTATTTATGTATTTTTAATTAAGTTGTTTATTTTATGTATTATTTTCGTTATTTCAACAGGGAAGAAACATTTATAGAAAAATTTACAAATTGAGTCTTGAAGAACGAAACGTGGAAGAAGAAAACATGGTATTTAACACAGATTTAAATATAATTAATCATTATTATTTGAACTAAATTTAAATGAACTTGTTTCAGATTTTCTTAATGATGAAACAATGCGTAGAGTCGGAATTAACTTTCACATTTTTGAATAGTTTTCCTATCACTAGACAATCTATATTTAAGGTAAATAGAAGATATATTTTCAGGGTGACCCAAAAGTCTATTAACCGAGTTAACTCGGTTAACTTACTTTTATGCCATTCTTTATTTACTAAATTGCAATAATAAACTGTTTTATATTTCAGGTTCTAGGTTTCTTCATTACTCAGGCACTGGTAGTCTACCAAATATTTGATACTTCCAAGAAAATTGAATGAGTTATCTTAAAAGTGTTTTAATTAAATGGTTCTAAATTTAGGATATTGCTGTGCAAAAATACAAATATTTGTAAAGATATGCCAATGAAAAAAACGTTTACATTCTACGATAAAAGATAAAAATTATTTCCCGCAAGATGGCGCTACATACGAAGCTCCATCTTGCAGCTCTGAAATGGACAGAGATTCTGATTGACCGAATATTTAATGTTATGTATTGTTACGTCATGAAATTATGGCGCACGTCATAATATAGTTCATTTAAAATTTATTAACATTAATAGCTGTAATATAATTATTAAAAATACAGTTGTTTAATACAGATCTTATATTTATTTACTTATTTTTATTTTACTATTTTAAATTTTTACCTTATTTAATAATGTAATGATAATAATGCTAAAAATATGGGGCTAAAAATTTAGCTAGTAAAGATAACAAGAGATAACGTAAATCTTAACATACATACAAAAATATGTTCATACAATCAACTGCATTTATATTTTACATGTAAAATACAGTAGACCCCTATAACATTGTTGATAATTCCGTGTTATATGAATTCCATGTTGTATGAGTCACAGATTTTACAAATACGTGAGCCATTCACAGCCTGGCACACGTATTTGTAAAATCTAACACGACATGGAATTCATATAATACGGAATTATCAATAGTGTTATAGAGGGTCTACTGTACTCATTAAATCCCACAAGAAAGACATCCTTAAGGCTGGTATACACGGTAAGGAAATCCTCAAAGGATGTGCTTAACAGACGAAAAAAACTCGGATATAACTGGCTGGATCGAACATAGTAATTTACAAAACTTATTAAAATATCTCCCAACGTATAAAGAATTATTTTTATTTAAAAATGGATAGATAGAAAAAAAAATCCCGGTTAATCCTCAAAGGATTTCCTTACCGTGTATACCAGCCTTTATTCAATTGGCACAGCACAGAACATCAGTACCACTGAGGGAGGTGAGAGATTTTTTTATCTTTATGTCTAAAAAAAAATTCAAAATGTTTTAATGTGCTGAAAATTTGTGGATAAGCCTAAAATAATAGTAATTATTTCATTAAAATCCCTTTTACATGTTATTAGTATAGAATAAATACATACACAGGGAGATATTGTAGCTATCCATTTTCAATTTCACTCTTACTGAAAAAATACAGATATTATATAAACGATTCTTTTGGTGTACTCATAACCTTTCATTTAATTGCCATTTTTCATCAGATAAATTTGCTGATTTGAAGCATGAAATATCATCATAAAAGATAATTTTACTTTTCTAATGCCTTTACATGAATGTGCAGGCATTAATTAAAAAGTTTGAAATATGATACACGACGTTTTCAGTCTGTACAATGTGTTTATTTTTATAAATAGCACATGTTATCATATAAAAGCTGTACTTTCAACCCTCAATGAGGGCTTATAATTTTCTCCTCTAGATGGAGGGCAGTTCTTTACACGTGCCCATTAATAACACTGAAATTTGTGTGCACGCTCTAATAATATACATATGCACTCATGTAAAGATCTTTTTGGAATTTTCCTTATTTTTTTCTGTATAATCTCTCGGATTTCCAAAATTGATGAAATTGTCCATTTTTTTTTAAACCAAATTTTAATTTGGATAACAGATGTGGTCAGTTAAGGCACACCGGAATGTTGGCGCTTCTGTTTCTCAAATTAAAATTTAGTTTAGTTTAGTTTTGGGAGACAATTTCAGTCGATTTTAGAAATGCAAGAGGCTGTACGGAAGGAACATAACAGAACTTCAAAAGATAACGAGGAATTACTTAATAGATGCACATCTTTTGCACTCAAGGTTCTGGATCAGAGGTAAAAGGTAAGATGTATTTAAGAAAATATGGAATGAACACAATACAGTAAAACAGTGTATTTATTAAAACGCTACGTTTGTATACGACAAAGCGGTCTATCTGGCGAGGAAAGACTTTCTATGGAAAAATTAATGGACCCCTCTTTAAGTGTTAAACACACGAAGAAAACCCAGAAATCTCCACGCGGTCAGCCTGTTGGCGATGCGTGGACCACTGAACACTGGTAATTTGTCATGGGTTCGCACCCATGACAAATTACCAGTGTCCAGTGGTATTATCCACTAGGCCATGATAGGTGTAGAATTTCGGAATCTTCGTAATAGTTGCCTGATTAAGAATAATGAGACAATAGACAAAATTTTCATAACCAGAGAACAATTACCAATATCTTATACCGAGATCAAAGAACAATATATCAACTTTAAATTCAAAATAGAAATATTATTCCTTAGAACACAATTATGCATGAAAAATGCTGCAAAAGTCCAGTTTATGCAACAATATTAACTGACTACAAATAATATGGTTTGAAAGTACAAGTAAAGTTAAACAATTGTGTAAATCTCTTCAACTATTTCCGTAGCAGTTTAAGCAGAGTACACAAGTACAATGTTACATAAAATTATAATTAAAAGATATCTGATTTGCAGATGATGTGGGCATATTGTTTTCAAGGAAAGTTGAGGCCCACCAGTAGCCAAGAGGTCTTCGTACCCTGAACACTGGGAGTTCGGTCGTGGGTTCGCGCCTCTCCAGGACGGGCTGGCCACATGGAGTTTTCAGAGTTTTCTTCACGTCTGTAACGCTTAAATAGGGGCCAGTTCCCCTTAAAAGACCTCCCGGAAGGCATACCTCTAGGCAGATCGCTCAATTGTTGCGTTGCCATAAATAAACAAACAAATTAAAGGAAAGTTGAAAAAATCCAATTAAGAATCTCAGAAGAAGAAAAAAAATGAATGCCAAATATCTAACTGTAAGTAAACAAATAAAAGAGATCAACAACACGAAACAATACTGAAAAGTGGAAATGCGTGATAAATTACACGAAAGAAATAAACTCTGTTATCCAACGAGACGGAATAAAGAAGAAAACAAGTTGGGTATATTCGGAAAAATAACACAAATTTCAAAATGTAGAAAACTTAAACTAGTAAAATGAACGTTGTGTACACCATTTAATACTTGACACCAAATGACAAAACTTCCAGTGGCTGAAACAAGCCATTTAGAAAAGTGCTAAATGCATGAAGGAATAAAACATCATAAGACTTGGAATAAAAGTGATTATAAACAAAAGAATATAAGAAAAAGATGAAAAAGGTTTGGATAAATGGCAAGAATGTCTTCGAATAGCTTTTTAAGTGGGTTGAAATTAGCACAACTCTTGTGTTAAACTTTTAAATGCTTTCGAGTGTCCGGTGTCAGAGTCGTAAAAGTGATTTTGCTTCTACACGTATTAAAACAGAAGAACAAATAAAAATAAAATGGAGTTTTTAACTCGTATTTTGATATTGTAATTTTTAATTTCCCTTTAAAATATTTGATATGAATCAAATATTTATTCACTAATATTCATACGGTAAAGTATTGTTTAGAATTATGTCAAGATAAATGTTATAGAATGAATTTTATACCAGTTCTTTCATACTAAGTAATGCTCAGCACAAAAAAGTTTAATTAATGTTTACAGAAAGAATCTCAAGTTAAAGTTATGAATTAACCAATTTCTATTCGGTTACATTAAGTACGTGAACGCTTATTAATACTATAGTTAGTTAATTTATTATAAATGTAACCAACGATAGGGACTGACCGAAAATGCGAATGGATAAATCAATACTTTAAATAACATCGAGATTAATGTGAGGCCATGAAATGTACGAATATATCTGACATGGCCCAGGGTCCTAACTTTTTATGAGCTTTATCTTGCCGATCGTTATTAATATTTATTCCTTACATCTCTTTTTGTGTAATGCCTGTAAATAAACAGCATCTGAAGACTCAAAAATGCCTAAAACTACATGAATTTACTGTTTTACTATGAGCATATGGCAAATACATGAATCTGAAATAATAGATGACCATGTGGTTAAGGTATCAGTCTACCACACTGGCGACCCTGAAACGAATCCAAATGCATCTAAAATCCCCCAAGAATTCTTGGCGGTAGTTTTTTTTCGAATATGTTTGGCCCCGGATCCGCATTTCGAGCCTGGCATATAACCCACAATGGGCTTGATTAAAGGGCCGTTTTTTTCCCCAAAGTTGAAAAATTAAAAACCCGACATATTAGAACAGATACCCCCACCGAAAAATTCATGGGAATTTTTTGACCCGTTCGGATTCGAACCCAGGCCCCCCACAGCCGTAGGCTGCCACCTTGACTGCTCAGCCATCCGGATGCTATATAAACTATTAGAAATACAGTACTGTTAAATTTATTTCACAATAATTACAGTTGTAAAAATTAATAAAATAAAGCTAATTAAATATTTAAAAAAACTATTTATAATTTTAAATTTACAAATTTATATTGAAAATTACATTAAAATTAGACAAATTTATATATATTCAAAATTAATATTATATTAAATCAAAATAATTTATCATAAAAACAAAATTCCATTTAAGTATTAATTTTCTGTAAAAGTTTAAATCAAGGTCTATAAACAGAAGGTCTAGACACGATGCCGTGATGCATTGCGGCAGTCGCCATGTTGGATCTTTTTGGAGTTATGTGTACGGTGTTTCTAGACCGAAGCTGATTGTTTCTATCGATCTCAATTAGGGATTTCTTATTATATATATATATATATATATATATTTTTAAATCGTTAGGTGTTCGGCACCGAATCGTAAGAATTCGATAGCCAAATGAATAAGATTGTTCCGTTTTCTCTGTGACCGTGGCCAAGCGGTTTCACCTCTGAACACTGGGAGTTCGGTCGTCGGAATTAACCCTGTTTAAACTACAGTTAAACACGGTTTTCAGATCAGTACTAATTTATAGACTGTTTGTGGTAAAGTTTTAGTTTTCTGACAGGTTGTATAACAACATTATGTAATATATTAAACAGAATAAATGTCATAATATGTTGTTTGTGGACAGAAAACACACTTTAAAGTTTAAAATAAAATATAGTAATGAAGCTGAAGTAGATATTTCTATTTTTTGTCTACTGTTTAATAAATTTTTATAAAAGTATTTATTTAATTCTCTATAAAAATAATGAAATTTAGTTTATATGTATTAGAAGGTTCCTAAATAAAGGAAGTTATTATCTCTTGCAAATATTTTTGAAGGTTTAGTTTACATAATATGTAAGGTTTGTGAGGATGGTTTTCTTTTCTCTTCATCTAATTTTATTTTATAAAAATGTTTAATCTCAGTTTGTGGAATAATCTAAAAGTGCATGTGAATACAGTAGACCCCCCATAACACTGTATGTAATTCCGTGTTATATAAATTCTATGTTGTACGAGTCACTTAGATTTTACAAATAAGTGAACTAAGTGACTCGTACAACATGGAATTCATATAACAAGGAATTATCTACAGTGTTATGGGGGTTCTACTGTATAGAAAACTAAATATATTCTTATTTTAACAAATATCTCCAAATTTCTTCTTTAATTTTGCATTTAAAAACTAAACAATTTTATCCTCGTACGTTATTGTACGAACCATTCACATAGCTTTTTATTTTGGAACCTATTTAGTTGAAGCCTTTAATTATGTATCAGATTAACCCCTAAATGAAAAGATACTCTATTTAAAGTTATAAAAGGAATTCTGTGACTCGAACTCGAAGGAACGTGCAATTTACCAAACATGAAAGCTATACCGTGACCTTAAAATTGTGGATCCAAAATGGCGGTTCAATAGGGTACGTTGGTGTCCTCACCTTGTGTTTATAGACCGCGATTTAAATAATTTATACTTAGCGCCATCTGGTGTACAAAATATAAATTACTGAACAGTTCGTTATGAATTTAATTAGCCTTTAATACCTTTATATTTAATACAATACACTTTCTGCAAATAAGTAGTAAATACTTTTATCGAAGGGTTATCTCTCAATTGAAACCATTATTGCTCTATATTCAATTTAAATTATTCAATAACATTATTTACTACATATTAGTAAAAAGTATATTGTACTTCACAGTTTAGTATTATTATCATAAAAATTATACAGGATTATTTTATAATTCTTTCGGGTATTCTATCCTTGACATAATACAGTACCTTAATTGTTCTGTCTGTCATCAAAAAGGCACACGTAAAACACAGCTCAACCTTAGACCAGTTATAAATTGTAGAATTTTGTCAATATTTTAAACTATTACACGAAAGTATTGAAAATACATTCAGTGTCATTGGATTGTTAAATGAAAAATAATTTTTTTTTCTATAATAACATTTTGTGTACTTAATTATAATGAGTCTACTAGAAGAAGGAGTATGACAAGAATGATTGATGGCTTTTTTAATACTCTGTTGAAAATACGTACGTAAACAAAGCCTAATACAGAATTTAATACAACTGAGTAAACAAGCCGTGTGGTTTGTATTTCAATTGATTTCCTAACTCAACTTTATTTGGGCGTGTTTCCGAGTTAACTGGCAACAGGCCCAAATACGGTGTTAAGAAATCACTTGAACACATGTACTCGAANCCTAAAATATTTGCACAAAAATTAATATTATAAATGAAATTCTTCAACCCAGGAGGAATTTCTTAGATAATGAATTAAAGAAATATTTTTCGAATTTCTTCCCTTATTTTTTGTATTTATTCGGGGTTTTATAAACACTATTAATTACAAAACACGTGGATGTACAGTCGACCCCCCCTATAACACTGTTGATTATTCCGTTTTATACGAATTCCATGTTGTACGAGTCACTCAGATTTTACAAATACGTGAGCCGTTCACAGCCCGGCACACGTATTTGTAAAATCTAACTGACTCGTACAACATGGAATTCATATAAAACGGAAAAATCAACAGTGTTATAGGGGGGGTCGACTGTATCTTCGCATGTCCATCCCATTTTTCTTTTGTCGATTTTACGCGTTATTCTGCGCGTATCAGCGACATTAGCACTCATTTAAATGTATTAAATTCCTCAAATTTATTTATTATTCATCATGTAAAAAGAATTGGAATTAAACTAAATTCTTTCCCTATTTTAATTACAAATAAGATGAATTTCTTAATTAAAATTACATAAAAAACACGCCGAACATTTAAAAAAACCTCACTCAAAAAATAATTTATGCAAAAATAAATTTAGAACAAACAAAAATGGGTCGAAGAGTTTAAATTTCGGCACCGTCCAATAGCGTCAGTGGAAAGTTGGGAGGATTTAATCCCTTTCAAACGTATCACGTGGCCTAAGGGCGAGAGAAAAATGACTTTACAAACCTATCTTGACGTATATAATAACTACGGGTCTGGTTTTAATAACCAACAGTAAATTTCGATGTAATTAAGAACAAGCTGGTAGTCGTCTCGGAGATTTTACAGCTTTCTCCATAACTCCAACACATAAAATCACGTTGCGTATGTGCCCCAACAGGCGTGAATCTACACATTAACAGATACCACGCTATAAACTTCAAAGCTTCTGTCCGAGAAGCTTAACTTAGTCCGACGAACAACTAATTATGAAAATGTTAAATAATGCAGAAAAGCCCAGTCTACTACTACTACTATCTACTTGCATACTACCAACAATCCTCGTACAGTATTTGCTGCGCTTGTGGTTAGGTTTCTTGATGCTCGACTATATGACGTGTATCCAAATGTGTTGACCGTACTTTAATAAATGGGTATATATAATAAAGCTCGAGCTAAGTCGTAAGTGTGATCTTTAACAATTTCCTAAACAGTAGTTTATATGAACATGCGAAACTTGGGAATAATATGATAATATAATGCATTACGTTTGTACACACGTCAATGTGTCTATAGAGACAGAGAGGGAGAGAGAGAAAGCTTGGAATCGATAGATTCTAAGTAATTTGAGAGGTTGGATCCATTTCTATTCTATAAATAGCAAATGATCAATTTTATTTCTATAAATTGCAAATGATCGATTTCATTTTATAAAAAGCAAATGATCAATTTCATTTTATAAAAAGCAAATGATCAATTTCATTTCTATAAAAAGCAAATAATCAATTTCATTTTATAAAAAGCAAATGATCAATTTCATTTTATAAAAAGCAAATGATCAATTTCATTTCTATAAAAAGCAAATGATCAATTTCATTTCTATAAAAAGCAAATGATCAATTTCATTTCTATAAAAAGCAAATGATCAATTTCATTTTATAAAAAGCAAATGAACAATTTTACTACACTACTTAAAATAATACATTTGGACCTGTTCAATTTTACTAATCTACAAATAAAGAAGCGTGAGAAATTAAATTAATAATTGAAAACAATTAAATATTTCTTTGTAATGATTTAACAAGTTTTAATTTATTATTTTGGAAACGATTTTCTTTAATTTCTTAATTTTTTTTTTAAGTTGAATCTTCGTAATTTATTTCATCGCTACACTTCTAAACTTGTATAAATTTCTAGAATTTTATTAATAAAATTCACAAATTTTAAAGCTTTTTTCTTATTTTTCATAACGATTAATTAATGTTTATACTAACATTTCAACGAATTTCACACACTAATTCTAAGGATAATTCTATTAATTCATATTTTTGATAGTTTAATTAATTATTTTCAGACTCTTGTATGAAGTGAAAAATTTTAAATGTAAATTCTTAAATAATATATTTTTTTTCCATAGATTAATACTTTTGACAATCAAGTAGACTTGTTTTTATATTTGGTAATGAAAGTGACTTTTTTTTTTAATTTTGAAAAGTGACACAAATAATTTTCTATTTTTAGAAAGAAAAAATGCTAAATTTTAATTTATAGAAATGAAATTGATAATTTGCTTTTTATAAAATGAAATTGATCATTTGCTTTTTATAGAAATGAAATTGATCATTTGCTTTTTATAGAAATGAAATTGATAATTTGCTTTTTATAAAATGAAATTGATCATTTGCTTTTTATAGAAATGAAATTGATCATTTGCTTTTTATAGAAATGAAATTGATAATTTGCTTTTTATAAAATGAAATTGATCATTTGCTTTTTATAGAAATGAAATTGATCATTTGCTTTTTATAGAAATGAAATTGATAATTTGCTTTTTATAAAATGAAATTGATCATTTGCTTTTTATAGAAATGAAATTGATCATTTGCTATTTTTAGAAATGAAATTGATCATTTGCTTTTTATAAAATGAAATTGATCATTTGCTTTTTATAAAATGAAATTGATCATTTGCTTTTTATAAAATGAAATCGATCATTTGCAATTTATAGAAATGAAATTGATCATTTGCTATTTATAGAATAGAAATGGATCCAACCTCTCAAATTACTTAGAATCTATCGATTCCAAGCTTTCTCTCTCTCCCTCTCTGTCTCTATAGACACATTGACGTGTGTACAAACGTAATGCATTATATTATCATATTATTCCCAAGTTTCGCATGTTCATATAAACTACTGTTTAGGAAATTGTTAAAGATCACACTTACGACTTAGCTCGAGCTTTATTATATATACCCATTTATTAAAGTACGGTCAACACATTTGGATACACGTCATATAGTCGAGCATCAAGAAACCTAACCACAAGCGCAGCAAATACTGTACGAGGATTGTTGGTAGTATGCAAGTAGATAGTAGTAGTAGTAGACTGGGCTTTTCTGCATTATTTAACATTTTCATAATTAGTTGTTCGTCGGACTAAGTTAAGCTTCTCGGACAGAAGCTTTGAAGTTTATAGCGTGGTATCTGTTAATGTGTAGATTCACGCCTGTTGGGGCACATACGCAACGTGATTTTATGTGTTGGAGTTATGGAGAAAGCTGTAAAATCTCCGAGACGACTACCAGCTTGTTCTTAATTACATCGAAATTTACTGTTGGTTATTAAAACCAGACCCGTAGTTATTATATACGTCAAGATAGGTTTGTAAAGTCATTTTTCTCTCGCCCTTAGGCCACGTGATACGTTTGAAAGGGATTAAATCCTCCCAACTTTCCACTGACGCTATTGGACGGTGCCGAAATTTAAACTCTTCGACCCATTTTTGTTTATTCTAAATTTATTTTTGCATAAATTATTTTTTGAGTGAGGTTTTTTTAAATGTTCGGCGTGTTTTTTATGTAATTTTAATTAAGAAATTCATCTTATTTGTAATTAAAATAGGGAAAGAATTTAGTTTAATTCCAATTCTTTTTACATGATGAATAATAAATAAATTTGAGGAATTTAATACATTTAAATGAGTGATGATGTGGCTGATACGCGCAGAATAACGCGTAAAATCGACAAAAGAAAAATGGGATGGACATGCGAAGATACAGTCGACCCCCTATAACACTGTTGATTATTCCGTTTTATATGAATTCCATGCTGTACGAGTCACTTAGATTTTACAAATAAGTGAACTAAGTGACTCGTACAACATGGAATTCATATAACAAGGAATTATCTACAGTGTTATGGGGGTTCTACTGTATAGAAAACTAAATATATTCTTATTTTAACAAATATCTCCAAATTTCTTCTTTAATTTTGCATTTAAAAACTAAACAATTTTATCCTCGTACGTTATTGTACGAACCATTCACATAGCTTTTTATTTTGGAACCTATTTAGTTGAAGCCTTTAATTATGTATCAGATTAACCCCTAAATGAAAAGATACTCTATTTAAAGTTATAAAAGGAATTCTGTGACTCGAACTCGAAGGAACGTGCAATTTACCAAACATGAAAGCTATACCGTGACCTTAAAATTGTGGATCCAAAATGGCGGTTCAATAGGGTACGTTGGTGTCCTCACCTTGTGTTTATAGACCGCGATTTAAATAATTTATACTTAGCGCCATCTGGTGTACAAAATATAAATTACTGAACAGTTCGTTATGAATTTAATTAGCCTTTAATACCTTTATATTTAATACAATACACTTTCTGCAAATAAGTAGTAAATACTTTTATCGAAGGGTTATCTCTCAATTGAAACCATTATTGCTCTATATTCAATTTAAATTATTCAATAACATTATTTACTACATATTAGTAAAAAGTATATTGTACTTCACAGTTTAGTATTATTATCATAAAAATTATACAGGATTATTTTATAATTCTTTCGGGTATTCTATCCTTGACATAATACAGTACCTTAATTGTTCTGTCTGTCATCAAAAAGGCACACGTAAAACACAGCTCAACCTTAGACCAGTTATAAATTGTAGAATTTTGTCAATATTTTAAACTATTACACGAAAGTATTGAAAATACATTCAGTGTCATTGGATTGTTAAATGAAAAATAATTTTTTTTTCTATAATAACATTTTGTGTACTTAATTATAATGAGTCTACTAGAAGAAGGAGTATGACAAGAATGATTGATGGCTTTTTTAATACTCTGTTGAAAATACGTACGTAAACAAAGCCTAATACAGAATTTAATACAACTGAGTAAACAAGCCGTGTGGTTTGTATTTCAATTGATTTCCTAACTCAACTTTATTTGGGCGTGTTGCCGAGTTAACTGGCAACAGGCCCAAATACGGTGTTAAGAAATCACTTGAACACATGTACTCGAATTTGTGTAGCGTTTGAATTTAGTGTAAAATTAGGAAATTTAAGTTAATTAACTTGAGGGAAACTGATACTAAATATCCTCAAACAATAGAAATATAAACATGTTATTGGGGTTAACATAAATTTTAGTTCAAGACTTTGAATATTACATTTAATGGTAATAATATCGTTTTCAATTCAAAACAATAATTCTCAAATTTAGGTAAAAAATTCTGACCGCAATTATTCAATAGTTTTTACAAGATAGCACAATATTGTGAATTCATATATTTCACATTAATTTAATTAGTATATACGCAATTACATCATGAACAAAATTGTTTTGTAGTGGATCAGATAGCTTTCGGTATAGTGTTCATTATCTCCGAAGAATTCCGTGTTTCAATGGTTTTAACACCTTTCTAACGTATCATAAGTAATAGAAGAGTTACTTATTTGAATATAATACAAGTTCCATCCTCTACAGATACATTTTCAAATATAATTATTGTGGTATTTTTATCCAATTAAAAAAGCTATAAACAGATGTTATTCCGGAAATAAATACAGTAAATGAATATAGCACTAGGGAAGGTTTCTTCAATTCCGATTAATGGCTCTGTTAGGCCAACAATAAAAATTAGTAAAGAACAAGCGGTATTCTGATTGGAAATACTCTTAAATACTCTTCGTAGATACTCTTTGATAGTCTTCAGTGTGCGTGTTATACTTTCTTTTAGTCGTGTTCTATCAATTTTACTGTTTATTATTTACATAAACTGAAACAATAGAGTGAAATAAAGGGTGTTCGTGGACACTAGAATAACTTCACTGCTGTTCAATGATGACATGGCTTTGCTCAGTCACTTGCAGAATACAACTGATAAATTCGAAACGTTTCATCTCTGCGTGAAAACGCTGAGATTTAAACAAGCATGCAACACTGAATGTTGATAAATTAAAATCTTAAAATCTTATCTTCAATGTAATATCCTGTTAAATTTAGCAATATCAAGGCGAGTGAAGTTTTAAAGTTTTGGGACTGCATTCGCGAGGAATACAAAAACAAGGCAGAAACATATACACGAATCATTTGAGTAAGACCCTTACTACAAAACGAAATTGATTAGTAGTGCATAAGGAAGAGATAAAGAGGAAGGAAAGATGTTTAGTCATTTGCTCCTAATCTTCATCTATGGATATGAATTTTGATAATGATCAAACACGTGCGATCCCGAATACAGGTAGCATATTTAAGATCCTTAGATCGGCTGCCTCTGTTATGATCTGTCAATACCGAGCCACTGTGTCACCACAATTCACAGACATATTGGTATAGTCTCATACGCGGCAAGCCACAGCAAAGACTTGTAAAAAAAGTCCTGCTTCTCCATCGCAATTCAACTGCTCGACGCGAAATGCAAAGAATCGGATTCACAAATCACATATGATAACTTGATTGGACGTCTTTTGAATATCCAGAAAAGCTGAATTTCGTGGCTGCAGATTCAGATAATTAGACGAATTTACTAAGATTGCTACTCGGATCTTGTAAGAGAGCAAGAGTTGAAAACGAAAAAATTACGATTTTTATTGTTATAAAGAAGTTTGAATTGCATGGATTTTCATTGTTAATTCCAATATTTTGCTCTTATTTCAAATCTTTTCATCAGTTCGGTTATTTTTGGAATTCGTTATTTTATTTTTTTTAGATAGTTACATTTAGGTTACACGATTTTTTTTTTGCATCTTGATGTTATTGTATACAGAACCTCCCACTTCTCTTTTCATTATAAAACGCTCTCTCAGAAGCATACTTTCTATTGATTTTCATTTCAGTGTGTTATCGATTAGACGTAACTGTGTTTACTAATGACGTCAACAATTTCTATCTTAATGTATTTTTACACATAGAAAGTAAATTCTCTTTACTGCAAACGTCCGAAAATTGTCAGGACATTGAAGAGCCGGAATTACGCTTTTCGTTAATACAGTTGTCGTCACAACTTTCAACAGGTAAGAAATAGTTATTGTTTGCGCAATAGTAAAATGTAATAATGTATTGGTAAAATTTCTTTTTTTGAAGAGAAATATCATCACGAGTTCTTTGGTGGTAAACGTACATCCAAGAGCAAAGCATGAAATGGATCAGCTATCGATATCTTGGAAAATTCTTTTCGTTAATATGAAAATTTTAGGTTTAAACATTCAAATCAAAAGATTGTCACTTCATAGTATTATTGTATTAATTATACAGAAAATTCTTATTGTTTTGCATTGTTATGTAACAATTACTAATCAGAAAGATTATTATTCTTTGGGTGATTTGTTGAAGTTATTAATATATATATTATTTATTGTCCTTTCATCAGTTGCTTTCGACTTATTTATAATTTACAAAAAGCGTCTTATTTTGAATTTGGAAAAATTGTTTGATTTAAGAAATTCAAAACAATTAAATGTCAAAATCGTGATAATATTAATAACTTTAACCTGGATCCATGCCGTAGTTTACATATGTTCATTTTGTGTTATTTTACCAAATGAAAAGGAAATACTAATTAATACGTTTACTACAAGAACAATTTTCGGAATTGTCATCACGGAAAATATTTTAGTCGCAATTTTCTTTGTTGTAGGTATATCTCAGTTATTGTTTTCAATAATGCCACAGCATTTCTGTTTCATTTTATTTATTTCAATATGCAAAGAACTAGAAATGGAATTTGTCGAATTGTTGCGTAAAATTCAGAATTATACGCAGGAAGACTTCGGTAGAGAAATTCTTCATCTTCCCAAAATATTTATGAAAATCAAGACAATCGCGGATAATTTTGAAGAATTTTATTCGTTCATGTTGTTACTTTGGACAACTGTCATAGGTGGAAATATTGTTTGTTTCTCTTCTTGGTTCTTTTCCTCGTTATATACTTTAGACACAAATTACAAAATTGGGATTTTTACTTTTAATGCCTTTCAATTCTTTTTATTTATTAATATCTGTTTCGCCGCTTCTCGTGTGTCAGATGCTGCAAGAAAAATCTCCACAGTCGTCTACGCAAAGTCACTCTGTTGTAATGCTTTTGTGCAAGACTCTGCATACAAATTTTCCATCAAGTGCCGTGAAGAAATTCCTAATTTCACTGGATGGAATGTAATTGTTGTCGATCGTGCTTTGGTATTTACTATTATCGGGATAGCAATTTCTTACACAATCATAATAACCCAATATCAACAATAATTTACAATTATCATCTGTAAGTTTGTCTATTCTGTAAAATGTAATATTCATAACGAATTTTAACATTCGAATTTCAATTGTATTTATCAGAATGAAAATTTGGTGTTTATGGTAAAAAAATATGCACCCTTCATTTCGCCGATCGTTATTAATATTTATTCCTTACTTTTCTTTTTGTATAATTCCTGTAAATAAACAGCATCTGAAGATTCAAAAATGCCTAAAACTATCATGAATTTACTGTTTTACTATGAACACATGGTAACTACATGAATCTAAAATAATGGATGGCCATGCGGTTAATATATTCATCCCCAGAAGTTTAAAAATATTATACAAATACAATCTTACATGAGATCGACAATCTTAGAGAAGAAGGCGACAGGGTTTTAAAGGTTAAGTACCATGCATGGTACCCAGAAATGTTAGACAGTATTCGGTGTTTTTACATCTATTATCAGCAGTTGACGTTCGTTGTTAAAAGAACAATCATCCAGCCCCGTCTAAATAAGTTTCGTTTAACACGGAAGCATTTGGGTATAGATTTACGTTCATATGCTACGTATCCTTATTGCATGAAGGGTGAAGCGAACTTAAATTATTATATGTTTGATTGTGAAAATTTTGACTATTTGCGTTTATAAATGTCTTCTAATGATGTTATTTCTACTAATAATGCTATTTGTAAAGAATCGACAGACCGAATCCATAGTCTATTCTCCAGCAACGACTCGGTTGAGTCTATTTGGTGTAAATATAACTTATTAACCAAGGTATTGAATGTCATCTCTCCTCCTAAAAATTAATTTTATGTATGGAGTTTTCAAAATAAATAAATAAATAAATTATTATTTTGAATTGAAGACAATATTGTTACCATTAAATGTAACTTTCAAAATCTTCAAATAAAATTTATGTAAACCTCAATAATATGTTTACTTGCTATTGTCTGAAGTAATTTAGTATTAGTTTCCCTCATGTTTATTAACTTGAATTTCCAAATTCCACACTGAGTTCGAACACAACAGAAATACGATTGTTTGAATTTTGTTCTAAATACAAAAACTTGAGACCATATTTGGACGTGTTGCCGGTTGCTTAACTTGGCAACAGGCTAAATATATAGTTGAGTTTGGTGCGATTGAAATATAAACCTTCTGGCTTCTTTATCCGGTTGTATTAAAGGTGTTTTACCAGGCTTACGTATTTTAAACAGAGTATTAAAGAAACCATTAATCATTTTTGTCATGTGCTCTCTTCTAGTAGACCCCATTATAATTAAGTACACAAAATGCTTTTATTATAGAGAAAAAGACACTCTAAAATAAGACCAGTGCTGTTCACTAATGACATGGCCTTTGCTGAGTAACTTGCAGAATACACTTGATAAATACACTGAAATGAAAACTGTTTTGCACACTGAAATGAAAACATGCATGCGACACTGAATGTTGATACTCTTAAAAACTTATCTTCGATGTAATCTCCTGCTAAATTAAGCAATATCGAGGCAGATGAGATTTAAATATATAGGGACTGTGTGACCAAAGAGTCGGCACCTCGTCAGGACTGACACTACCGTGTCCCGATTGACACGAAAGCCGAGACGGCGTGTTGAGTTCGGTATTAGAACGTAAGTCACATGAGTGGTTACACGAGTGCTGGCGATCTGATTCAAAAAGGAAGAGGTTTTTTTTTTTTACTCTTTCCGCCTTGTGGGCACTAACAGGGCCTTTTTTTGCAAGCTCATTATGGGATCGGCCAGGCCCACAATGGGGCTGCCGGGTGGTGAGGGAAGGGGCCCAACATATCCGAACGGACTACCCCGAAAAATTCCTTGAGATTTTTCGACCCGTTCGGATTCGAGCCGGGTCCCCCAGAGCGGTAGGCTGCCACCTTCACCGCTCGGCAATCCGGCCGCTATGGAAGGGGGTTAACTGACAGGTAACGAATCACACGGACACCAGTTAAACAAACAAATACCCGTTTATTTGAAGGAAAAAATACACAAGCTATCTACAACGAGATAACCAATTAGATATACATGTTAGTTGCCGCGCGAGAAAGAGAGAGAGTTAACAATTAGACCGCGATTCGATGCCCGATACTCGGGTCTTTACATCGAATAGTATAATCCGTTGTCGGAGGCACAGAGTTACTATATCGGTGGAGGAACAGACGACGACTGACAAATCCTCGCCGTCAATTTCGATATCAGCGCGATTTCGTTCGGCTAAGAGATCATCAGATAACAAGAATGCGTCGTTTTCGTCGTCGAGAAACTGTAAGTGGGGATTTTCTCAGATAGCCGATGACAACAATTATCACATAAGTGTGTTGAAATCGACGACTGATTTGTGTTAAAGTTGAATTCTCACAATGCATTCGCGACTGACAGGAAAAGAAGGCAGAAATACACATCCAAATCATTTGAGGAAGCCCCTTACTACAAGAACGAAATTGATTAGTACTGCTTAAGAAACAGATAAAGAAAAAGGAAAGATTGTCAGTCATTTTCTCCCAATCCTAATCTATGGATATAAATATTGATAATGACCAAATAGGTGCGATCTCGATTACAGGTAACGTAGATGAGATCCTTAGATCGGCTACCGCTGTTAAGAAGTTGTGCCAATATCGAGCCACTGCTTCATCACATTGAGAGACACATTGGTTTAGTCTCATATGCTGCACGCCACAGAAAAGACTTGTAAAGACAGTGCTGCTTCTCCATCGCAATTTAACTGCTCGACGTGAAATGCAAAGAATCGGATTCACAGATCACATCGAGAACTTCATTGGATGTGCTGAATATTCAGAAAAGCTGAATTTAGTTGCTGCAGAATCAGATAAATAGAAGAATTTACTGAGATTGCTACTTTCGGGCCCTGTAAGAAAGTACGAATTGAAAACAAAAGAATGAACGTACAGTACCTAATAAACAAATACAGGTATACCTCGCCTTACGTCGGTAATTGGTTCCAGGAAAACGACGTAAGTCGAATTTACTTGTCTCCGAATCTACTTATCACTAGGCTAAACCGTAAATTACCATTCCCGGTTCTGTATTTTATTTATTAATGCATTTTTTATAATATATGGTTAATAGAAATCTATTTTAAGCTTACAAACAAATAAANGACAGTATTCGGTGTTTTTACATCTATTATCAGCAGTTGACGTTCGTTGTTAAAAGAACAATCATCCAGCCCCGTCTAAATAAGTTTCGTTTAACACGGTAGCATTTGGGTATAGATTTACGTTCATATGCTACGTATCCTTATTGCATGAAGGGTGAAGCGAACTTAAATTATTATATGTTTGATTGTGAAAATTTTGACTATTTGCGTTTATAAATGTCTTCTAATGATGTTATTTCTACTAATAATGCTATTTGTAAAGAATCGACAGACCGAATCCATAGTCTATTCTCCAGCAACGACTCGGTTGAGTCTATTTGGTGTAAATATAACTTATTAACCAAGGTATTGAATGTCATCTCTCCTCCTAAAAATTAATTTTATGTATGGAGTTTTCAAAATAAATAAATAAATAAATTATTATTTTGAATTGAAGACAATATTGTTACCATTAAATGTAACTTTCAAAATCTTCAAATAAAATTTATGTAAACCTCAATAATATGTTTACTTGCTATTGTCTGAAGTAATTTAGTATTAGTTTCCCTCATGTTTATTAACTTGAATTTCCAAATTCCACACTGAGTTCGAACACAACAGAAATACGATTGTTTGAATTTTGTTCTAAATACAAAAACTTGAGACCATATTTGGACGTGTTGCCGGTTGCTTAACTTGGCAACAGGCTAAATATATAGTTGAGTTTGGTGCGATTGAAATATAAACCTTCTGGCTTCTTTATCCGGTTGTATTAAAGGTGTTTTACCAGGCTTACGTATTTTAAACAGAGTATTAAAGAAACCATTAATCATTTTTGTCATGTGCTCTCTTCTAGTAGACCCCATTATAATTAAGTACACAAAATGCTTTTATTATAGAGAAAAAGACACTCTAAAATAAGACCAGTGCTGTTCACTAATGACATGGCCTTTGCTGAGTAACTTGCAGAATACACTTGATAAATACACTGAAATGAAAACGGTTTTGCACACTGAGATGAAAAGAAGCATGCGACACTGAATGTTTGATACTCTTAAAAACTTCTCTTCGATGTAATCTCCTGCTAAATTAAGCAATATCGGGGCGGATGAGATTTAAATATACAGGGATTGTGTGACCAAAGAGTCGGCATCTCGTCAGGACTGACACCACCGTGTCCCGATTGACACGAAAGCCGAGACGGCGTGTTGATTTCGGTATTAGAACGTAAATCACATGAGCGGTTACACGAGTGCTGAAAATCTGATTCAGGATGGAAGAGGTTTTTTTTACTCTTTCCGCCCTGTGGGCACTAACTTGTAAGAGGTCCTTTTTTTGCAGGCTCATTACTAATTCGGACAGGCCCACAATGGGGCTGCCGAGTGGTGAGGGACGGGGCCCGACATATCCGAACGGACTACCCCGAAAAATTCCTTGGGATTTTTCGACCCGTTCGCATTCGAACCCGGGTCCCCAGAACGGTAGGCTGTCACCTTCACCGCTCGGCCATCCGGCCGCTATAGAAGAGGGTTGACTGACAGGTAACGGAAGTGAATAACACACCAGTTAAAAAAACAAATACCCGTTTATTGGAAAGAAAAAACACACAAGCTATCTACAACGAGATAACCAATTAGATATACATGTTAGTTGCCTCGAGAGAAAGAGAGAGAGAGAGAGAGTTCACATTTAGACAGCGATTCGATGTCCGATACTTGGGCCTTTACATCGAATAGTATAATCCGTTGTCGGAGGCACAGTGTTACTATATTGGTGGAGGAACAGACGACGACTGACAACTCTTCGCCGTCAATTTCGATATCAGCGCGATTTCGCTCGGCTAAGTGATAACAAGAATGCGTCGCTTTCGTCATCGAGAAACTGTAAGTGGGGATTTTCTCAGATAGCCGATGACAACAATTATCACATAAGTGTGTTGAAATAGACGACTGATTTGTGTTAAAGTTGAATTCTCACAATGCATTCGCGACTGACAGGAAAACAAGGCAGAAATACACATCCTAATCGTTTCAGGAAGCCCCCTTACTACGAGAACGAAATTGATTAGTAGTGCTTAAGAAAGAGATAGAAAAAAAAGAAAGATCGTCAGTCATTTCCTCCCAATCCTAATCTACGGATATAAATATTAATAATGAACAAATAGGTGCGATCCCGATTACAGGTAACGTAGATGAGATCCTTAGATCGGCTACCGCTGTTAAGAAGTTGTGCCAATATCGAGCCACTGCTTAATCACATTGAGAGACACTTTGGTTTAGTCTCATATGCGGCACGCCACAGAAAAAATTTGTAAAGAAAGTCCTGATTCTCCATCGCAATTTAACTGCTCGACGTGAAATGCAAATAATCGGATTCACAGATCACATCGAGAACTTCATTGAATGTGCTGAATATTCAGAAAAGCTGAATTTAGTTGCTGCAGAATCAGATAAATAGAAGAATTTACTGAGAATGCTACTTTCGGGCCCTGTAAGAAAGTACGAATTGAAAACAAAAGAATGAACGTACAGTACCTAATAAACAAATAATGAGTTTGTTTGTTACAAAAGCAGTTTGAAAAGCGCTGGTTTCCAATATTTAGACGTTATTTCAAACTCTTCCTGCAATTCGCTATTTTTGCAATTCGTTATTTTATCTTTTTTCAGATAGGTACATTTTAATTACGTAACTTTTTTTCTTGTATCTTGATGTTATTGTACACAGAACCTCCCACTTCTCTTTTCATTATAAAACGCTCTCTAAGAAGCATACTTTCTATTGATTTTCATTTCAGGGTGTTATCGATTAGACGTAACTGTGTTTACTGATGACGTCAACAGTTTCTATCTTAATGTATTTTCACGCATAAAAAGTAAATCATCTTCACTGCGAACGTCCGCAAGTTGTCACCACATTGAAGAACCGGAATTACGCTTTTCGTTAATATAGTTGTCGTCACAATTGACTTTTAACAGGTAAGAAATAGTTATTGTTTGCACAATGGTAAAATGTAATAATGTATTGGTATAAATTTCTTTTTTTGAAGAGACGTATCATCATGAGTTCTTTGGCGGTAAACGTACAACCAAGAGCAGAGCATCAGATGGATCAGATATCGATATCTTGGAAAATTCTTTTCGTTAATATGAAAATTTTAGGTTTAAACATTCAAAACAAAAGATTGTCACTTTATAGTATCATTGTATTAATTATACAGAAAATTCTTATTGTTTGGCATTGTTATGTAACAATTGCTAATCACAAGGATTATCATTCAGTGGGTAATTTTCTGAAGATATCAATTTATATATTATTTATTATTTTTTCATCAGTTGCTTTCGATTTATTTATAATTTACAAAAAGCGTTTTATTTTGAACTTGGAAAAATTGTTTGATTTAAGAAATTCAAAACAATTAAATGTCAAAATCGTGATAATTTTAATGATTCTAACCTGGATCCATTTTATACTTTATATATGCTCATTTTTTGTTATTTTACCAAATGAAAAGGAAATACTAATCAATACGTTTACTACAAGAACAATTTTCGGAATTATTATCACAGAAAAAGTTTTACTTGTAATTTTATTTGTGTCAGGTATATCGCAGTTATTATTCTTAATAATGCCACAGAATTTCTGTTTTATATTATTCATTTCAATATGTAAAGAATTAGAAATGGAATTTGTCGAATTGTTGCATAAAATTCAGAATTATACGCAGGAAGACTTCGGTAGAGAAATTCTTCAGCTTCCTAAAATATTTATAAAAATCAAGACAATCGCGAATAATTTTGAAGAATTTTATTCGTTCATGTTGTTACTTTGGACAACTGTCGTAGGTGGAAGTATTGTTTGTTTCTCTGCTTGGTTTTTCTCCTCGCTATCTGCTTTAGACACAAATTACAAAATTGTTATTTTTACTTTGAATTCATTTTCCTTCTTCTTATTTATTAATATGTGTTTCGCCGCTTCTCGTGTGTCAGATGCTGCAAGAAAAATCTCCACGGTCGTCTACGCTAAGTCACTCTGTTGTAATGCTTTTGTGCAAGACTCTGCATACAAATTTTCCATCAAGTGTCGTGAAGAAATTCCTAATTTCACTGGATGGAATGTAATTGTTGTCGATCGTGCTTTGGTATTCACTATTATTGGGATAGCAATTTCTTACACGATCATAATAACACAATATGAACAATAATTTACAATTATCATCTGTAAGTTTGTGTATTCTGTATTCTGTAATATTCATATGAATTTCAATTGTATCAGAATGAAAATTTGGTGTTTATGGTAAAAAAATGAATAAAATGATCAAACACTGAAATAATCATCACATGTAAAATTATTCGACGAAACTTGTTAATTTTGTTATTCTGATTTATCTCAAGAAAAAAAATTTAATTAAAAATAAGGAATGTAATTAACAATCGTCGATCTGCCCAGGGGATACCACCAGAAAGTGTTTCACGGTAATCTGGCCCTGATTTAGGTGTTACTATCGTAAAAGAAAACAATGAGAATTTTACGTGGCTAGATCGTTGNAGAAGCATACTTTCTATTGATTTTCATTTCAGTGTGTTATCGATTAGACGTAACTGTGTTTACTAATGACGTCAACAATTTCTATCTTAATGTATTTTTACACATAGAAAGTAAATTCTCTTTACTGCAAACGTCCGAAAATTGTCAGGACATTGAAGAGCCGGAATTACGCTTTTCGTTAATACAGTTGTCGTCACAATTGACTTTCAACAGGTAAGAAATAGTTATTGTTTGCGCAATGGTAAAATTTAATAATGTATTGGTATAAATTTCTTTTTTTGAAGAGAAGTATCGTCATGAGTTCTTTGGCGGTGAACTTAGAACCAAGAGCAGAGCATCAGATGGATCAGCTATCGAAATCTTGGAAAATTCTTTTCGTTAATATGAAAATTTTAGGTTTAAACATTCAAAACAAAAGATTGTCACTTTATAGTATTATTGTATTAATTATACAGAAAATTCTTATTGTTTGGTATTGTTATGTATCAATTGCTAATAAGGATTATTATTCTTTGGGTAATTTGTTGAAGTTATTAATATATATATTATTTGTTGTCCTTTCATCAGTTGCTTTTGACTTATTTATAATTTACAAAAAGCGTCTTATTTTGAATTTGGAAAAATTGTTTGATTTAAGAAATTTAAAACAATTAAATGTTAAAATCGTGATAATTTTAATGGCTCTAACCTGGATCCATGCCATACTTTATATATGCTCATTTTTTGTTATTTTACCAAATAAAAAGGAAATATTAAATAATTCACTTAATATAAGAACAATTTTCGGAATTGCCCTCACGGAAAAAGTTTTACTTGCAATTTTATTTGTTGTAGGTATATTGCAGTTATTGTTCTCAATAATGCCTCAGCATTTCTGTTTCATTTTATTCATTTCAATATGCAAAGAATTAGAAATGGAATTTGTCGAATTGTTGAATAAAATTCAGAATTATACGCAGGAAGACTTCGGTAGAGAAATTCTTCATCTTCCCAAAATATTTATGAAAATCAAGACAATCGCGGATAATTTTGAAGAATTTTATTCGTTCATGTTGTTACTTTGGACAACTGTCATAGGTGGAAATATTGTTTGTTTCTCTTCTTGGTTCTTTTCCTCGTTATATACTTTAGACACAAATTACAAAATTGGGATTTTTACTTTTAATGCCTTTCAATTCTTTTTATTTATTAATATCTGTTTCGCCGCTTCTCGTGTGTCAGATGCTGCAAGAAAAATCTCCACGGTCGTCTACGCAAAGTCACTCTGTTGTAATGCTTTTGTGCAAGACTCTGCATACAAATTTTCCATCAAGTGTCGTGAAGAAATTCCTAATTTCACTGGATGGAATGTAATTGTTGTCGATCGTGCTTTGGTATTCACTATTATTGGGATAGCAATTTCTTACACGATCATAATAACACAATATGAACAATAATTTACAATTATCATCTGTAAGTTTGTGTATTCTGTATTCTGTAATATTCATATGAATTTCAATTGTATCAGAATGAAAATTTGGTGTTTATGGTAAAAAAATGAATAAAATGATCAAACACTGAAATAATCATCACATGTAAAATTATTCGACGAAACTTGTTAATTTTGTTATTCTGATTTATCTCAAGAAAAAAAATTTAATTAAAAATAAGGAATGTAATTAACAATCGTCGATCTGCCCAGGGGATACCACCAGAAAGTGTTTCACGGTAATCTGGCCCTGATTTAGGTGTTACTATCGTAAAAGAAAACAATGAGAATTTTACGTGGCTAGATCGTTGGCGATGCTAGGGCCGAGAACAAACTAGTAGTAATCAATGGTTTTTTCCTCTCGGCCTCAATAGTACAATATTTTTTTTCAAGCTGTATGCAACTAAGAGGCTAAATGACATTGCAAGCACCTATCATATATATAGTAACATGGATTTAGTTATTGATCTTTTTTGCTGAATGAAAAATGAATAGATTTATTTTACTTTATTTTGAAACCTTCCATCAAAGAGACAACTGAAAACTGATGCTATACCAAATGTATTTGTTTTTGTCTAAAAAAAAGCATTTTCGGTTGCAAGCAGACGAACAAGAAAAAACACTGTCTACGCAAAGTTTAAGATAATCATGATGCATCCTGTTTGATAGATACTAGTACATTAGAAATAAGAGGACAAGTAATAAGAAATGAGGAGGAGGAGGAACAGGCTAATTGTTAGCCTATTAATTAAAGTCCCAATGTCAGTTGAAAGATTTGAGTTTGACAAAATGCTATACATTAATAAACTGGGTAAGAGAACGACAATTTTTTCAATTCTGTACTACACAGTTTGAGACTAGCAGCATACAGCTTAAAATACTGTAGTAAAAATTTCATTTTTACTATTTTAAGCTTAAAATACTGTAGTAAAATTTCATTTTTACTATTTTAAGCTGCTAATCTCAAACTGTGTAGTACAGTACACTCGCAGTGCCAAACCAGTTGTTCTTGACTTTAATAAAATTAAGAGTGAATACAGCAAATTTTGAGTTGAGTAGGATGTTCAGTGTATCTGAAGAAACAGTAAGAAATTCTTTCATCACTTGGATGAATTTCATGTATTTACAATGATAAGTGTTGGATATATGGAGAGAGAGATGTCTTGTTGACATTATACAGTAGACCCCCCTATAACGCGGATTTATATAATGCGGATTCGTATATCGCGGCGAAAACATTGCGACCGTATTCGTATAAAGACGCTAAAAGAGACTCGTAAAATGCGGTAAAACGTCATCGCCAACTCGTGTCGCGACAGGATTGGTCGAATCTGGATCAATAGGGGACGAGCAGACGAACTACTTACACGCTACGAAGAGTTTAGGCGAGTAAGTTGAGTTTACTATCGTCTGTACAGTATATAAATTAGGTACTGTAAGTCTAATACAGTACTGTAATTTTATACATTTCTTGTGAAAAAAACATTTCTTATTCAACGGCCATAAAAGTTATTTCTATTAATGATGTTTCCAAAGTTCAACGAATTTTTCGCAGAAAAATAACTTATCAGAAAACGCGCCCGCCGTTTGGTGCGCTGCTCCGCGACGAAAACAAGCTCAAGCAATGGCGTGGTCGAACGGTGCACACTCGGTAAGTAATCCTACAATTTTTTGTTTATAGCATAGTTTATACTGATTATTCCCAAAAGATTATATGTGTTTTGGAAATGTTGAGTGAAATTAGTCTAGAATCGATTAATTTTATGGAAGAAAACCTTTCAAACAGCTGTAGTCCGTAAACTGCACACGTGCAGGACTGTGATTGGCTCATGTATCAAGGATTCCCACAACGTGAAATTCTTATAAAGTAGAACGTATCTACCGCGTTATAGGGGGTCGACTGTAAATGCCCAGTGATTTTAAAACGAAATTTCCAAATACTAGTTATTACTGATTCTCTAAAATGCAAAATAAGCAAACCAAAAAATCCTGCTGCACAGCAGGCTACATGGTCATGATATAAAAATGACAACACATTAAAAGCAGTTGTAGGTTGCAAACCAGGTGGTCTAATAAGTTTTGTTTCAGAAGTATATGGTGGTTCTGGAAGTGATCGAGAGAATGTTGTAGAACGGTCTTCTCTGTGTAAAATAACAGAGGCAAAAAGACTATGTAATAGCTGATAGAGGAATGTTAAAATTCAGAACTTGATAATTACTAAAAATGTTGTAAAAACACTGACTTTTATGAAGGGAAATGCTGTTCAGCTGTGCTTCAGCTGAACAGCAGTTTGTTATTTCGAGACAGAAAAATATCTAGTTAAAGAATACATATTGAACGTATTATAGGAATGGCTCATACATACAAGATTTTAATTTGTTTCACTGTTAACGTAGATCTCTATTAATTAATACTATATATAATATTAATACTCTAGCCCAGGGGTCGGCAACCTTTTGAGTCGGAAGAGCCAAAATTACAATTTACAAAATTTCAAAGTTTTTAAAGAGCCACAAATTTTTTTTTGCCAACAATAAATAGTACTCGCATAAATAAAGTTTTTTGATAAAAACTTTATGCGTTTATTCATAAGAAAAAATATCTATTTATTCATATATAAGTAGTGTATTTCACAACAAATTAGATAATAGAAACATCCGACGACGGCGTCATTCGAGAGCTTCCGATGGACAGACGACAGTGACGACGCGTGTCACGGTGGAGCGGTGAAAAGCGAGTACAAGTGGCTGAGAAATAGAATCAGTGCCTAATCTTCGTTAATCAATTCAGGACGATTTTTAAATGTTTTTTTTTTTGATAAAATAAATATTTGCGTATGGAACCAAAGAGCCGCAGCTTCACATCCAAAGAGCCACATGTGGCTCGCGACCCGCAGGTTGCCGACCCCTGCTCTAGCCTAATTCATGTTTTCCATTTATATTATTTTTAAATTTTTGTACTTATAAATTCTATGATTAAGAATGTATACTAGTATACACAGTAAGGTCTTCATTCAAATATAAATGTTTACAAAAAGTTGACAAAAAGTAGACGAAGATTATTTTATCTTGCTTTTGTATTATTAAATCGGCTTTCCTATAAGCTAACTTGGTATTGTATTTTTTAATTCCTATAATTGTATCGTTGTTAACCTTTCTAAATAATATTTTCATTCTTTCATTGTTTTAATACTATAGTCAGTTACAGTAATACCTCGACTTACGCTACTCCGACTTACGCGAACCCGGAGTTACGCGATTTTCAAATCTCGTCGATTCGTCTTTTGTTTGAGCGCCACGCAACCCTTGATTACTCACTCCCCACACATTGTTGTTCGGCTTACATGTTCGGATGTGTCGCGCAGAATCGACACATAGCTACAATTTATGTTGTGTTATTTATTTCCGTGTTTGTTATATCTACGGAGGCTCGAGAGACTCTACTATGTCATCCAAACGAAGTAGAACTAATTCTTCCGCATCAAACAAGAAAAGAAAAACTTTAGCTTCGGAATGTAAAGTTAACATCGGGTACGTTCGTAAAGTCGAACGAGTTAAACGAGAATGACGTCATCATTATTCCTATTCCGTTAGACATTTCGAACGATTCGTTACTAAGGCGTTTAACTCGTTTGACTTTACGAACGTACCCATTATTAAAGACTTCGATACAAAAATGAAAATTTGTGAATTGGCAAAGAAGTTTGATCTACCGGAATTGTCGGTCAGAACAATTATAAAGGGCAAAGAAAAAATTCTCGAAGCTGTGAGAAATGCTCAATCTTTAAATTCAAGCATCATTTGTAAACGTCACGGTATTATCGCTGAGATGGAAACAATGTTAAAATTATGGCGTAATAATCAAGTAAATGTGAAAAATTGTAAAATAATATAGGCCTAATTTGTTATACATATGTATTATCTAAGATTTTATTAAACATTTTTTTCTAAATTATT
>NW_019384783.1:358731-393111 GCF_000671375.1 Centruroides sculpturatus
ATATAATGCGGATTCGTATATCGCGGCGAAAACATTGCGACCGTATTCGTATAAAGACGCTAAAAGAGACTCGTAAAATGCGGTAAAACGTCATCGCCAACTCGTGTCGCGACAGGATTGGTCGAATCTGGATCAATAGGGGACGAGCAGACGAACTACTTACACGCTACGAAGAGTTTAGGCGAGTAAGTTGAGTTTACTATCGTCTGTACAGTATATAAATTAGGTACTGTAAGTCTAATACAGTACTGTAATTTTATACATTTCTTGTGAAAAAAACATTTCTTATTCAACGGCCATAAAAGTTATTTCTATTAATGATGTTTCCAAAGCTCAACGAATTTTTCGCAGAAAAATAACTTATCAGAAAACGCGCCCGCCGTTTGGTGCGCTGCTCCGCGACGAAAACAAGCTCAAGCAATGGCGTGGTCGAACGGTGCACACTCGGTAAGTAATCCTACAATTTTTTGTTTATAGCATAGTTTATACTGATTATTTCCAAAAGATTATATGTGTTTTGGAAATGTTGAGTGAAATTAGTCTAGAATCGATTAATTTTATGGAAGAAAACCTTTCAAACAGCTGTAGTCCGTAAACTGCACACGTGCAGGA
Source organism: Centruroides sculpturatus (assembly GCF_000671375.1). Taxonomy (NCBI): domain Eukaryota; kingdom Metazoa; phylum Arthropoda; class Arachnida; order Scorpiones; family Buthidae; genus Centruroides; species Centruroides sculpturatus. The sequence continues at coordinate 359,344 of NW_019384783.1, forward strand.
CTGTGATTGGCTCATGTATCAAGGATTCCTACAACGTGAAATTCTTATAAAGTAGAACGTATCTACCGCGTTATAGGGGGTCGACTGTAAATGCCCAGTGATTTTAAAACGAAATTTCCAAATACTAGTTATTACTGATTCTCTAAAATGCAAAATAAGCAAACCAAAAAATCCTGCTGCACAGCAGGCTACATGGTCATGATATAAAAATGACAACACATTAAAAGCAGTTGTAGGTTGCAAACCAGGTGGTCTAATAAGTTTTGTTTCAGAAGTATATGGTGGTTCTGGAAGTGATCGAGAGAATGTTGTAGAACGGTCTTCTCTGTGTAAAATAACAGAGGCAAAAAGACTATGTAATAGCTGATAGAGGAATGTTAAAATTCAGAACTTGATAATTACTAAAAATGTTGTAAAAACACTGACTTTTATGAAGGGAAATGCTGTTCAGCTGTGCTTCAGCTGAACAGCAGTTTGTTATTTCGAGACAGAAAAATATCTAGTTAAAGAATACATATTGAACGTATTATAGGAATGGCTCATACATACAAGATTTTAATTTGTTTCACTGTTAACGTAGATCTCTATTAATTAATACTATATATAATATTAATACTCTAGCCCAGGGGTCGGCAACCTTTTGAGTCGGAAGAGCCAAAATTACAATTTACAAAATTTCAAAGTTTTTAAAGAGCCACAAATTTTTTTTTGCCAACAATAAATAGTACTCGCATAAATAAAGTTTTTTGATAAAAACTTTATGCGTTTATTCATAAGAAAAAATATCTATTTATTCATATATAAGTAGTGTATTTCACAACAAATTAGATAATAGAAACATCCGACGACGGCGTCATTCGAGAGCTTCCGATGGACAGACGACAGTGACGACGCGTGTCACGGTGGAGGGGTACGGTGAAAAGCGAGTACAAGTGGCTGAGAAATAGAATCAGTGCCTAATCTTCGTTAATCAATTCAGGACGATTTTTAAATGTTTTTTTTTTTTTTTTGATAAAATAAATATTTGCGTATGGAACCAAAGAGCCGCAGCTTCACATCCAAAGAGCCACATGTGGCTCGCGACCCGCAGGTTGCCGACCCCTGCTCTAGCCTAATTCATGTTTTCCATTTATATTATTTTTAAATTTTTGTACTTATAAATTCTATGATTAAGAATGTATACTAGTATACACAGTAAGGTCTTCATTCAAATATAAATGTTTACAAAAAGTTGACAAAAAGTAGACGAAGATTATTTTATCTTGCTTTTGTATTATTAAATCGGCTTTCCTATAAGCTAACTTGGTATTGTATTTTTTAATTCCTATAATTGTATCGTTGTTAACCTTTCTAAATAATATTTTCATTCTTTCATTGTTTTAATACTATAGTCAGTTACAGTAATACCTCGACTTACGCTACTCCGACTTACGCGAACCCGGAGTTACGCGATTTTCAAATCTCGTCGATTCGTCTTTTGTTTGAGCGCCACGCAACCCTTGATTACTCACTCCCCACACATTGTTGTTCGGCTTACATGTTCGGATGTGTCGCGCAGAATCGACACATAGCTACAATTTATGTTGTGTTATTTATTTCCGTGTTTGTTATATCTACGGAGGCTCGAGAGACTCTACTATGTCATCCAAACGAAGTAGAACTAATTCTTCCGCATCAAACAAGAAAAGAAAAACTTTAGCTTCGGAATGTAAAGTTAACATCGGGTACGTTCGTAAAGTCGAACGAGTTAAACGAGAATGACGTCATCATTATTCCTATTCCGTTAGACATTTCGAACGATTCGTTACTAAGGCGTTTAACTCGTTTGACTTTACGAACGTACCCATTATTAAAGACTTCGATACAAAAATGAAAATTTGTGAATTGGCAAAGAAGTTTGATCTACCGGAATTGTCGGTCAGAACAATTATAAAGGGCAAAGAAAAAATTCTCGAAGCTGTGAGAAATGCTCAATCTTTAAATTCAAGCATCATTTGTAAACGTCACGGTATTATCGCTGAGATGGAAACAATGTTAAAATTATGGCGTAATAATCGAGTAAATGTGAAAAATTGTAAAATAATATAGGCCTAATTTGTTATACATATGTATTATGTAAGATTTTATTAAACATTTTTTTCTAAATTATTGTTTTCTTTAGTCTCTGGTCCCAATTAAGAATTATTTGCATGTGTTTATATGCGAAATTATATCCCGACTTACGCGGTTACCGCTCGGTCCCACCTATCGCGTAAGTTCGGGGTATTACTGTAATTTATTATAAATGTAACCAACGATAGGCACTTTCGCCAAAAAAGCAAATGGATAAATCAATACTTTAAATAACATCAAGATTTATGTGAGCCCATGAAATGTACGAATATATCTGACATGGCCCAGGTACCTAGCTTTCTTATGAGCTTTATCTCGCCGATCGTTGTTAATATTTATTTCCTACATCTTTTTTTGTGTAATGCCTATAAATAAAGAGGATCTGAAGTCTAAAAAATGTCTAAAACTACCACGAATTTATAGTTTTACTATGAACATATGGCAAATACATGAATCTAAAATAATAGAGAAAGAGAAAGAGAGAGTTCACATTTAGATAGCGATTCGATGTAAATATTCGGGTCTTTACATCGAATAGTATAATCCGTTGTCGGAGGCACAGAGTTACTATATCGGTGGAGGAACAGACGACGACTGACGACTCTTCGTCGTCAATTTCGCTGGGCTAAGAGGTCATCAGATCATGGGAATGCGTCGTTTTTGTCGTCGACAAAGTGAAGATTTTCTCAGATAGCCGATGACAACAATTATTGCATAAGTGTGATGAAATCGAGGACTGATTTGAGTTAAAGTTGAATTCTCGCAATTGCATTCGCGACTGACAAGAAAACAAGGCAGAAATACACATCCAAATCATTCGAGTAATCAATCTCCTTACTACAAGAACGAAATTGATTAGTAGTGCTTAAGAAAGAGATAGAGAGGAAGGAAAAATTGTCAGCCATTGGCTCCCAATCCTAATCAACAGATGTGTATATTGATAATGACCAAACAGGTGCGATCACGATTACAGGTAACGTAGATGAGATCCTTAGATCGGCTGCTACTGTTAAGAAGTTGTGTCAATATCGAGCCACTGCTTCATTACATTGAAAGACACATTGACTTAGTCTCATATGCAGCATGCCACAAGAAAGACTTGTAAAGGAAGTCCTGCTTCTCCATCGCAATTTAACTGCTTGACGTGAAATGCAAAGAATCGGATTCACAGATCACATCCGAGAACTTGATTGGATGTGCTGAATATTCAGAAAAACTGATTTCAGTTGCGGCAGAATCAGATCCATTGGCGTAGCCAATGTTTTGTTATGGGGGCCCTAGTAGAAGCCAGCCTGACACAAAATTGAATTATTTCAAATTATTGTTCATTAAAATGAAATTTCCATAGGAATCGACAGTAACTTAACACACATATAATATGAAACTTCCTTTAATCATACGTTCTCGTAACATTAACATCAAAATCTAGCAATGCTTTAAACAAAAATTAACCAATCAATTATTTTTTTACCATTCTTAAATATAATTCACCGTCTTTAATCTAGATCTAGACCAAGGGTGGCCAACAGTTTTTTCCCACGGGCCGAATTGGAAAGAAAACTTTTTTCACTGGCCGAACCAAAGGCGGCCCTAGCAAGATTTTCAAGTGATGCGAGATCTTATTGTGGCGTCACTCCGTAGAGACTAAACTGTATATAGAGATTACAGACACGGTTTTCACATCGGGTACAGAAAGCCGTTGACCTTTTTTTTTTGTTGTTGTTTAGGGGTGCATTGTGAGGATATAGGAAATTGCCGCGGATCTATTCGAGCAATTATTTGAAGTTAAGTCCAATATTCAAAGATTCATCGCGGGCCGCATAAATTCATTAAACCGGCCGTATGTTGGCTACGCCTGATCTAGACTTTCAGGTGGGTACACTACACCCAATTAAATTAGCTTCAGCTTTTTATTTCTTTTTGCAAATCGGCTCAACACTTTTTGGATGTAATTTTCTGGGGAGAGGCACCAGATTAACTGGGGACCCCAGTTAATCTGGTGCCCACCCATGCTTTTTCCTGGCTATGCCCATGATCAGATCAATAGAAGAATTTACTGAAATTGCTATTTCGGACCCTGTAAGAGAGTACGAATTGAAAACGAAAGATTGAACGTACAGTACCTAATAAACAAATCATGAGTTTGTTTGTTATAAAGCAGTTTGAAAAGCGCGGATTTCCAATATTTAGGTGTTATTTCAAACTCTTCCTGCAATTCTCTATTTTTTGCAATTGGTTATTTTATCATTTTTTCAGATAGGTACATTTTAATTACGTAACTTTTTTTCTTGTATCTTGATGTTATTGTATACAGAACCTCCCACTTCTCTTTTCATTATAAAACGCTCTCTAAGAAGCATACTTTCTATTGATTTTCATTTCAGTGTGTTATCGATTAGACGTAACTGTGTTTACTAATGACGTCAACAATTTCTATCTTAATGTATTTTCACGCATAAAAAGTAAATCATCTTCACTGCGAACGTCCGCAAATTGTCACGACATTGAAGAGCCGGAATTACGCTTTTCGTTAATACAGTTGTCGTCACAACTTTCAACAGGTAAGAAATAGTTATTGTTTGCGCAATAGTAAAATGTAATAATGTATTGGTAAAATTTCTTTTTTTGAAGAGAAATATCATCACGAGTTCTTTGGTGGTAAACGTACATCCAAGAGCAAAGCATGAAATGGATCAGCTATCGATATCTTGGAAAATTCTTTTCGTTAATATGAAAATTTTAGGTTTAAACATTCAAATCAAAAGATTGTCACTTCATAGTATTATTGTATTAATTATACAGAAAATTCTTATTGTTTTGCATTGTTATGTAACAATTACTAATCAGAAAGATTATTATTCTTTGGGTGATTTGTTAAAGTTATTAATATATATATTATTTATTGTCTTTTCATCAGTTGCTTTCGACTTATTTATAATTTACAAAAAGCGTCTTATTTTGAATTTGGAAAAATTGTTTGATTTAAGAAATTCAAAACAATTAAATGTCAAAATCGTGATAATATTAATAACTTTAACCTGGATCCATGCCGTAGTTTACATATGCTCATTTTGTGTTATTTTACCAAATGAAAAGGAAATACTAATTAATACGTTTACTACAAGAACAATTTTCGGAATTGTCATCACGGAAAATATTTTAGTCGCAATTTTCTTTGTTGTAGGTATATCTCAGTTATTGTTTTCAATAATGCCACAGCATTTCTGTTTCATTTTATTTATTTCAATATGCAAAGAATTAGAAATGGAATTTGTCGAATTGTTGCGTAAAATTCAGAATTATACGCAGGAAGACTTCGGTAGAGAAATTCTTCAGCTTCCCAAAATATTTATGAAAATCAAGGCAATCGCGAATAATTTTGAAGAATTTTATTCGTTCATGTTGTTACTTTGGACAACTGTCGTAGGTGGAAATATTGTTTGTTTCTCTGCTTGGTTCTTTTCCTCGTTATATACTTTAGACATAAATTACAAAATTGGGATTTTTACTTTGAATGCATTTAAATTCTTTTTATTTATTAATATGTGTTTCGCCGCTTCTCGTGTGTCAGATGCTGCAAGAAAAATCTCCACGGTCGTCTACGCAAAGTCACTTTGTTGTAATGCTTATGTGCAAGACTCTGCATACAAATTTTCCATGAAGTGTCGTGAAGAGATTCCTAATTTCACTGGATGGAATGTAATTGTTGTCGATCGTGCTTTGGTATTTACTATTATCGGAATAGCAATTTCTTACACAATCCTAATAACCTAATATCAACAATAATTTACAATTATCATCTGTAAGTTTGTGTATTCTGTAATCTGTAATATTCATAATGAATTTTAACATTCGAAATTTAGTTGTGTTCAACAGAATGAATATTTGGTGTTTATGGTAAAAAAATTAATAAAATGATCGAACACAGAAATAATCATATATATCTATATATATGATTATTTATATATATAAATGGACATGTATGTTTCTATATTTCACTTTTTCTCCAAAACTATACATCGCACGTGAATGGTGTTTGTATGTGGTGGTAGCCCCAAGTCTCTATTCGTGCATAGGGGTGGTTGCGTCTTGATAGCTATAAGGGTACGGGAGATATGAGGCTGAAAGTGGTTGAAAGTGGCTTTCTATTTCGAATGTTTTGTTCGAATTTGTTCGAATTTAATTCGAACATAAAATTCGATATATAGAACGATTGTAAACGTTCCAGAAACGTTGAAAATAGTTCGTTTGACTAAACGTAAAAATTCTCTAATTAGTCTGGAAACGGGGGGACCTAATTCTTGCATTCTGTGAAAAGGGGTAAGATTGGCTATAATGTAATTATCTTCACTACCGTTACTTTTTGCCCCCAAATAAAAACCCAGCGAAGCGGGTCCTTGCAGCTATTCACATATAAAGTTATTAAAACAAATCTTGTTATTGTTGTTATTTTGATTTACCCAAAGAAAAATAGTTTTAATTAACTCGTATTTTCTATGTGTAATTTTTTATCTTCTTGTAAAATCTTTGATATAAATGAAATATTTGTTGACTAATATTTGAATAGTAAAGTATTGTTTAGAATTATCTCAAATATGTTGGCTTCACAGCATTGTTATTTTGCACGTTGCATATAACACATGATAGGCTTGATTAAAGGGCTGTTTTAAGGCTCAAGGTGAAAAGAGTTAAAATGTTTTTCTTTTAAATCTATGTTACATCAATACATAAACTATTGTATTAGAAATACTATAAGTTTAAATTTATTTCACAACAATGATACAATTATAGAAATTTTAAAAAATTCACACGTAAAACAAAGCAGACTCTGCTTACTCTTAGACTAGTTATAAATTGTAAAATTCTGTAAATATTTTAATACAAAAGCATTAAAAATAGAATAAGTGTTATCGAATTGAATGAAAAATAACTTTTTCTCTATAATGAACATTTTGTGTACTTAATTATACTAGAAGAAAGCGTATGACAAGAATGATTGATGGTTTCTTTAATACGCTGTTAAAAATTCGTAAGTAAACAAAGCTTGGTAAAGGAGCTTTAATACAGCTAAATGAGGTTTATATTTCAATTGGTTTCCTTCACCAGCTGTATATATTTCCCTGGCAACATATGAATATAATTTCTTTAAAAATCGCTTAATTTTGCATGATTTAAAACAAACTACGTATAATTGTATTTCTTGATATATAACTAGATGTAATTATTGAAAACAAGAGGAAACAAATAGAAATAAGTAAAACAGATAAAGCTTTCATCAATCACACGTGGTAGTTTTTCTTGTTGGCTCTTTGTACCCTATAAGCACTACGACCCTTTTCTATCTCAATTAATAATTGTTTTAGGCCCACAACGAGAACGGCTGTGGTGATGAATAACAAACCCTGAAGTATTTAAGACAGAGAAAAATTGCTGATTGTGATTGCAAAAGAAGTTATTAAGTAACAATTATATTGATAAATGTCCTGCACAGTCAATATAATATAAAAGAATTAAAAATTACGAAACAAATTAAATAATAAACTGAAGAATAACGCACTGTTTAATCAGTTTAAAACTGGCAAATGCATGGCTACACTTGTGTTAGCACTCCCCTTTTAGCAGCCATTAAATCTTGGTATGTATGATGGTTGGTCGTTGTAAACGGTGTTAAGTGTATACTCAAACTCTTCAACGAGTGTGTAAATTCTGTAGGGGTTGTGGTCTGTCACTCCAGCTGTTCGTTATTTACATAAACTAGAGTAGTAGAACGTAATAGAGTGTGTACTTCAAGGAGACCATAGAATAAGACGACTGCTGTTTAGTGGTGACCTGTTACCTCTCGTTCGTTGCAGCGTAATCTTCAGAATACACTTGATACACGAATCTTTCTGCATTTATAGTGAGATCAAAATAAGCGTGCCAGACTAAAGTGTATTTTCAAAAACTCCTGTTCAATGAACCCTCTTGCTAAATTAATTAAAATTATCGTATACATAAGGTTGTGACTTTCCTTTTCATTACAAAACTATTTCTGAAAGGGTTTCTAAATGATTTAAACACCAGCTAACAATTAAACTGTATTCTGTTTGCTAATTACATGAAAATTTTCTAGTTTAATGATTTTTTACGCATATAAAATACCATTTAATTGCGGAAATCCGTAAGTTGTCACATGACAGAAGCACGCTAATTTCTTAGGTTTACACGTACTGTACGACCTATATCGATAAAAACACTTATGTTAATATTAGCTTAACAATATTAATTTGTCTGTTGTTTACAAACGTTAATACATTCGTTGTCTCTCGTCACCTTCACAAGTGACTTTATCAAGGTAAGAAATAGTTACTGTTTTCGGACGGGAAAAACGTAATAATTCATTGGTAAATTTTTTTTCTTTCAAGTGAGGTATCTTAAAATGTTTGGGGTGAACGTACTGTACAACTAAGAGCAGAGCATTAGATGGATCAGCTATCGACATCGTGGAAAATTCTCTTTGTAAATATGAGAATTTTAGGTTTAAACATACAAAACAAAGGATTATCTGTTCATAGTATTATTCTATTAATTATACAAAAAGTTTTTATTGCTTGGAATTCTTATGTAATAATTGCTAATTTCAAGAATAAACATTCGGTGGGTGAATTGTTAAATTTATCAGTTTATATATTATTTGTAATTATGTCAGTAATTGCTTTCAATTTGTTTGTAATTTACAAAAAGAATCTTATTTGTACTTTGAAAAAATTATTGTTTTAAGAAATTCAAAACAATTAAACGTGAAAAGCGTGTTAATATTAATGGCTTTAACCTGGATCCATGTTATAGTACAAGTATGCTTCTTTTCCTTTGTTATTTTGCCAAGAGAGAAAGATAGAATTATTGATACATTTAATATAGAAACAATTTTTGGAATTGCGATCACGAAAAGTATGTTACTTGCAATTTTTTCTGTCTTAGGTATATGTCAGTTATTGTTCTTAACAATGCCACAGTATTTCTAAAGAACTGGAAATGGAATTTGTCGAATTATTGCGTAAAATAGAGAATTATACAAGTGAAGATTTCTGTAGAGAAATTTCTCTTCTTCCCAAGGAATTTATGAATATCAAGAAAATCGTGGACGATTTTGAAGAATTTTATTCTTTTTTGTTATTGGTTTGGACAACTGTCGTAGGTGGAAATGTCGTTTCTTCCTTTTGTTCGTTTTTTGCCTCGTTATCTATATTAGAGACAAATCACAATATTGGGATTTTTGTTTTGAATTTATTTCCATTCTTGTTATTTATGAATATGTGTTTCGCTGCTTCTCGTGTATCTGATTCTGCAAGAAAAATCTCCACAGTCGTCTACACAAAGTCTCTTTCTTGTAATGCTTTCGTGCAAGATTTTGCATATAAATTTTCAATGAAATGTCTTGACGAAATTCCCCATTTTACGGGATGGAGTATTTTTGTTGTCGATCGTTCTTTGGTGTTCACTATTATCGGGATATCAATTTCTTACACAGTCATAATAACCCAGTATCATCAATAATTTACTATCTGTAATGTTCTTCAGTATTATAGAATATTTAAAACGTTAAAATATATGCTCTCAACCTCAAATTAGTAGTGTCTTGCTCCTATACATCATACTTTTCCTTCTAGCAATAGAATATGCTTGTCATCTATCTAACTCCTGACAGGAGAAACTTCCATCAATCTACTGTAAATTTAAAGAAATACTCTTCTTAGTATTTTCTATAGATTTCCGTGTGTAATAAAAAGACAATTGTTAATGTAATAATTGTTAAGCATTAACAATTGTCTTTTTATTATGTTTTTATTATGCACATGCACAATTTGTGGATGATTATTGAGAATTTATGGAAAACCCGGATCCTAGAGAGAAAATGAGCCTATAGAGTAGATAAAGGCAGAAAATAAAAAAAAAATAAAATGAAAATATATTGTCAACTTCATCTGCTGCGATCAGAATTATCTCGTAAATTAAACTCACCTGAATAGGGATACGTTTTCGAATAAAAGCCAGGTAAAAGATGTGTATTCTGACAACAAATGTGGGGTATTCTTAGGTGACGTTCAACACGCGAGAATAGGAAAATAATAAATTTGAACAAAGGTTATTGATTTTATTACAAATATTGTTTTTCCAAAAATTTTACATGTACAGTATCAATCTTAATTACGTATTTTCATACAAGTACATGTTATTGATTACTGTTGCGGTAGGCAAAAATACGAGTCAATATTTACTTAAAAATATTTATTGTGTGTCACAATGACATCTAAAGGTTGATGCATTCTTTTTTTTTATTAAGGTCTACTTTCTGAAGTGAATTTATTTGTAATTTACAAAAAGATTTTTCTCTGTAATTTAGAAAAATTATTTTCTGTAAGAAAGAATTCAAAACCATTAAATATCAAAAGTACCATAACATTAATGGCACTATCCTGGATTTATGCTATAGTTTATGTATGTTTATTTTTACTATATTCTGTACGGAAGACATAATTAATCAATATAGTGTAACATTTTTTGGGAATTGTAATCAGGAAACATAAGTCATTTTAATTGTAATCATTTTAGAGTTGTTTTATGTATTGTTCTTCAAATACTACAGCAATTCTGCTTTATTTTATTCGTGTTAATCTGTAAAGAATTAGAAGTGGCATTTGTTGAATTATTGTGTAAAATAAAGAATTATACGTATGAACACTTATCTAGAGAAATCACTCACCTGTCTAAAGAATTTATGAAGATCAAGACAATCGTAAACACCTTTGAACAGTTTTATTCCTCGATTGTTTTGCTATGGACAATTGGAGGTAATATTATTTATTCCTGTAGTTTCCTTGTTGTCTCTTTATATACTCCATTGTTACACGGCATTATTGAATACGCTACTTTAAATGCGTTTCCATTCGTCTTATTTATAAATGTCTGTGTCTCTGCTTTTCGCATGTCGGATGCTGAAAGAAGAATCTCCACAGTCGTTTATACAAAGTCACGTTTTTGTAATATTTTTATGCAAGATGCTGCATACAAATTTTCAATGAAATGTCTTGACGAAATCCCTCATTTCACGGGATGTTGTCGACCGTTCTTGCGTGTTCACCATTATTGTAATAGCAATTTCTTACACGGTTATAATAACTCAATATCAACAATAATTTACTTTGATGTGTAATATTTATAACTGTTGTTATTCTAAATTTAACTGTGTTTAGCGATAATAAAGTTATTATTAAATGAAATTTGTTACTGTTGTTATTTTATTTATCTCGAGTTTAAATAAGTTTAATTAGGTTTATCTTTAATTAAAATCATTCTAATACGAACGGACTGAAGTAGGTCGCAATCTACAGGTTGGAAATAAATTAGAAGGGATGCTTTAATCTAAAACAGGTTACTGACCTTCCACTCTACAAAATGATACGAGTTAAAATTTAGGATCCTAAGCATGGCCGCCTAGATACCTACCAGGCCTGAATGTGACGTCACAACCGGTCTGGTGACGTAGAAGAATGAGTGCTTCAAACTGCAGTTTTTAACAGTTTCAAGCGAGGGTGAAGTAACGTGGTATTTTATATCCGTGAAAATTAATATAAGAAATGAATATAAAATCAGTATCGTCATTCATAAAGAGTTTGGGTATTGTATATAATACTTTAATTAAAGAAAATACGTATTTTTTATTAACAGATTTAAATTACATTGACTTTGACAGGTAACTACGGTACAAAGCCATAAGAAAGAATTTTAAAGAAAGATCCTGCTCTTCGACTAAACGACGTGAAATGCAAAGAACCAAATGGATAGATTACGTTTGGAAACTTGAACATATATATTTACCTTCTTCAATAACATTACATTAAATAATTGTGTTATTAGTTGGCTTATTCAGTACCTAATTTCATTAGGTATTGAATAAGCCAGAAAATTAAATCATTATACGCCTATAGTGAACATTTTTTAGGCGCTCATGAGAGCATAAAGAAGCCAAATTACCGATTACGCCAGAATACTGGATGTTCTTGTAACATTCCAAAATTTGATGCAATGTTAATATTGTACATTGTTTTGTACCTGTGCACGTTGCTGTATGCTTTGGATCGTTTGCACCCTTTTTAATCAGTGTAAAGATGATATGGGGTATAAGTACAGCACATTGAGATTATATTGCTTTATTATTTAAATGACATTTTGATATGTAGCAACATACATGAGAGCACTTTGCATTCTTCTTGACGTCCCACTGAACATTTAACTAAGTATCTTGACGTCTGCATTGAGTATTTAGCGCACTACTATGAGTGGAGGAAGATTTGCGATTCGTATCATTATTGCCCAATTTCGGATTATATACTGCTTTTCAGTGTGTGCCGTTTTACATTCTCAGTTACCGGATAATCGAGCATCTGCTCAATATACATTTTCAAAAGTCCGTGGTACATAATCAAACTCTATATAACATTTTATTCGTAAATTTACAATGATTACGTATGGTACTTAATTACAATAAATCGCTCAGAAAATGTGTATGACGATATGATTGTGTTGAATTTGTTTTTAAATTCAAGGAAATTTCACTATTCAATGTTTGTTTTAGCTTCAAAGAGTGAACAAAATCGTGCCCCTCTACACACAAACATCTATACCTACAGAAAGAACCCCCCCAATTTTTTTTTTTTTGCATTTTTCAATGTTTTAAGTTGTCCTGAGACCAAAAAATGTAAAATCATTGGAGTCATTTTTGACTAATCGCTGTAGTTTTTCTCTATTGTATATAACAGAGCAGGGAAAGTAAAAATGGAGCCTTGAACACACGAAACAGTTTTGTGTTATTAGTCTGTTCACTCATACGATAATTTTTCTGGAATTATCATCGATGTAATACAACATTAATTCCATAATTACGATTTAGTACTCACGTGTACTATATACAGTAAGTTATTAAATTTCTATTATGTTAATTTTATTTTCTGGTGTATAAACTAGTAAATTTAATACCCCGAGATTTTTAAGAATGTTCCAAGATTTATTCGATTTTCTGCTTTGTTAAATAGAAAATAATGTATTCTGTAACTCCTGAATAGGGGCCAGTTACCCTTAAAAAGATATCTCGGAAGGCAGATCGGCAAAGCGTAGCGTTGTTATGACTTAACAAACAAACAACGTGACTTACAGTTTGTAACAGACATTCTTGTATAGTTAATCGGGTCCTACTTCTCCTACGCATTCTATATCTGGTGTAAACGTTTATCTGTCTAATTCGTTTATTAAGATTAAGGAAGGACAGACAAGTGGGACGATAGTAGAAATTTATAGGTCTGTAATTTTTTTCATATTGCAGCCCAATAAATGTTTTGAAGTCCTTAATCGACATCTAAAATAACATATTTTGGAAATGATTTTAGAACAAGCAGATTTCTTACATAAAAAGAATTAAGTTAATCAATTTGGTAGGCGCCATCAAATAGGCGAAATCCGAATAAAGTAAAATGCTTTACGATATTCGTGATGTATATATTTAACTATCAATGTTTCATATAACAAAATAGTGTCCTGCTATCTGTTCTTTAAAAAAATTCCAGCAACGAGTTGCTTAACTTTCCTGTCAACATCTCGTGGCGCCATCTGTTAGGATATTTTATTTTTTTAAAATTGTTAAATTTTTAGCTATTATAAAATGGCAAAAGCTCAATTTTGAGGGTAGGAATGTGTTTTATAAAAATTATATATGCTAGTAACGAGTAAAATCGTCATTAAGTCCGACCATACTGGAGATACACACGACCCAATTTATCTCCCCATCCCCTAGACCTTTAATCACCGAAATTTAACAGCATTAATTCTCCTAATAAGCAAATCTTCCTGCAAAATTTCAGAAAATTTTGACAAAAAGAACAAGATTTATTAAACTTCAAAGCGGGTGAAGAAAATCTTGCTCCTCACACATACATATCCTAGGAATTTCTTGTCGTTTTTTTTGGGAACATGCAAAAAAGTCGAAGAGTGAAAATTGACACATTTCGAGTACACTCCCTTCTTGTGTATATCTAACAGCCGTTAAAGTAAAATGGCAACCGAGTTTATATACTTTTAATGATCATAATCAATTAAGTATAGAAAATAATTATCTTTTTTTCACCCACTTTTCACTGCAATTTAAATATATATTTTAACATTAGAGGATTGAGTCGAAGTCGTTAGTTCCCAAATTTTTTAACTCCCGGATTTCTATAGAAACTATATACAGTGTGTGAGGCCAACTAAGTGATTACACACTATTGTCAGTCTGTGGTACGTAATCAAACACTACATAGCATTTTACTCATAAATTTATGATGCATTTTACCACCTCTTTGAGGGTAAAGAGTTTGCTGTATTTTAGAAGACAGGAAAATATAACTTCTTGTGTATTTTATATAATAGTTTTCAATTGTAAACATACATCATTGTGTGATATGTTTTCATGTATTGTCGATATATTAATTTATTACGGGAGAATATTGAAAGTATATTCAATGCCGCTGAATTTTTGAATGGAAAAGTAATTTTCTTTCTATAATGAAAACTTTATTTACTTAATTATAATAGATTGCTTCAAAGAAAGCTTATGACAAGAATAAATGTGATGCCTTTGTTTCTTAAATTTAAGGAATTTTTCTATTGAAGACTTCTCGATAAGTGTATTAAAAAACCACAAATATTGTGTAAAAATTATATCAGTGTGAACGATTTAGAACAAAATATATGTTTCAGTTTAAATCAGTGTTGAAGAATGTAGTTTAATAGAAGAGCGCTATATTGAATTTTGGCGTAATTCACATTAATTCATATTAATGTAATTATATTATAAACAAATACTACCGATACGAATGAATTAGTGAACGGTGAAACGTTTTCTAGTGGGTCAGATAGCTTTTGATAAAGCGCCGAAAAACTCCGTGTTTGTATACTTTCAGACATTTCCGACATATCATTGGTAATAAAAGACTTAACAAAAGACATAGAAGGATGACAGTTGGAATGTATGGATCTGCAATGTTCAAATTGCAGCCAAGTAACAATTTGATTGTATAAACTAATTAATTGTGATTTTCTTTTTGGTCGCAATTCCAATATGGAAACATAGATAACATTTATTTATGTTTTCATTTCCATGTTCGTAAATATTTTCACGTGTTGAAGTTATTGTAAACAGATACCTCTCTATTAAGTGGAAAACCGATTTCTCGAAAGCCTTCTTCTTATCGATTTAAGTACAAAGAGTACTGTTTACTAAACGGAAGTGTTTTCTAATGACGTGAAAACTTATCACTTCAGCATTATGTTTTTAGTATTAAAAATAACACGCCCGTTGCTAACAGTAACTGTGCAATTGTTACATCGGAGACAGACGTATTACAGAACGGATCTATCTCAGATAACACTCCTGATATTGGCTAAACCAATATTCAAGGTAAATTTTTCAAGGTAAGAAATAATTAATTACGGTAGACCCCCCTATAACACTGTTAATAATTCCGTGTTATATGAATTCCGTGTTGTACGAGTCACAACACGGACACGTGTGCCAGGCTGTGAACGGCTCACATATTTGTAAAATCTAAGTGACTCGTACAACATGGAATTTATATAACACGAAATTATCAACAGTGTTATAGGGAAGTCTACTGTATTTTCGAATTGGTAAAACATTTATAATACATTTGTACGAATTTCCTTTTTTGAAGATAGGCACCATGAAAGCTTTCGTTGTAGATATAGAACCGAGTGCAGAAAATCAGGTGCATAATTTATCTACTTCGTGGAAAATTCTCTTCGTGTGCATGAAAGTTTTAGGTTTTCACGTACAAAACGAACGGTTTTCGTTTCACAGTGTCCTTGTTTTAATTATGCAAAAAATATACATTGCTTGGAATGTTTATGTAACAATTTGTAATTTTAAAAACAATCGTTCAGTGGATAAATTACTGAATTCATCAATTTTTGTATTATTTGTAATTATTTCAGTCATCCCTTTCCATTTATTTGTAATTTACAAAAGGAATCTTATTTGTCATTTAAAAGAATTGTATTCTTTAAGAAATTCGAAACAGTTAAATGTCAAAAGCATCATAATATTAATGGCTCTAATCTGGATCCAGGAAATAGTTTATTTATGCTTCTGTTTCTTTACCTTGCGAAAGGAAAAAGAAATAATAATTGATTTATATAATTTAAGAACATTTTTCGGTGTTGCAATCACGGAAAATATTTCAATTTTAATTATAATGATTATAGTAACGATTTATTTCATGTTTTTATCAATACCACAAAACTTCTGTTTCGTATTATTCATTTCAATCTGCAAAGAATTAGAAGCTGAATTCGTCGAATTGTCGAGTAAAATAGACAATTATACGCGCGAAGAATTGTGTAGAGAAATCTCTCATCTGCCAAATGAATTTATGAAGATCAGAAGAGTCGTGGACAATTTCGAAGAATTTTATTCCAAGATATTATTATTCTGGACAATTGTATCAGGAGGAAATATCGTTTGTTCTTTTTGTTGGTTCGTTTCCTCGTCATCTACTCTAGACATGAATCATAGTATTGCGATCTTTACTTTTAGTTTATTTCAATTTATCTTATTTATGTATGTTTGTCACGCTTCTTCTTGTGTATCTGATGCTGCAAGAAAAATCTCAACAATCGTGTATACAAAGTCACTTTCTTGTAATGCTTTCGTGCAAGATTCTGCATACAAATTTTCTATTAAATGTCTTGAAACTCCGTATTTCACGGGATGGAATATATTTGTTGTCAACCGTACTTTGGTATTCACAATTATTGGGATAACAATTTCTTATACGATAATAATAACCCAGTATCAACAATAATTAATAAATATTGCTCACAATTCTTAATATTTAACAACACTTAGAAGGATGTATTATCAAAATAACCATCCAACTTTTAAAAATAAACGAGATAAATAATAATTGTTGTTGGTGTCATTTAAAATATAAGATATAAAAATAAAAATTCTATGCAGTAGCTTTATTTAAATTAACGAAGATTCTTAAATTCTTAAGTTAAAACGAATCGATCGATGCCAATCTTCCTCGTCCATGTTTTCCATTTTATTGTTATTCTGTTTGTTTGTTTATTAAGTTATGGCAACGCAACACTTTGCGATCTGTCTAGGGGGGATGCCTTCAGGAGAGACTTTTTAAGTATAACTGGCCCCTATCCAGGGGGAAAACCCGGCAAACTCCACATGGCCAGCCCGTCCTGGCGAGGGACAAACCCACAGTGTTCAGGTAACAAAACCGCTTGTCTACTGGTGGGTTTTATTGTCATTCGCAACTATTCTAATGTGTACAATTGTATGCTACAATATACTTTCTGTATCACATCAAGAATTGTTTTTTACTTTCCCGGCTATTATATATAACAGAGGGAGAGTATAACGATCCGGCAATAGAGACTTCCCCCCAGATTTTTACATTTTTGGGCTTAGGAGACCTCGAAACGTCGAGAAATGAAAAAAAAAAAAATTTCTGTATGTATGGATGTGTGTGGAGGGGCACGATTTTGTTAACTCTCTTTGAAGTCCTCTACACGCTTCTGAAATACTTCGACCGATTAGCACCCGTATTTTACCGATTTTCCTTTGAAAAAATACAAATCGAATGCCCTTTGCATTCAGTAGAACCAAAAACAAATTCTTAATTTATTTGATTTAAAATATGTGCTCTTCACCTGAAATTAATAGTGTACTGTCGAGTGCAAAATGGTTTTCCTCATCGTGACGTGACGTCACGTCACGTAAGTGACGTCATTTCACCTGTCAATCATTTCTACCTGTGCTCCCATTGGTTTAAAATGGACTGCGCCGTTTTATGATTTATTGGGNACTAATCCAGAGGATATCGATCCTTGAATTAGCGGATATCCCACGTGATAAAAACTGTCTTTTAGTTTCCTTTTAGTCGTTGAATGTGGTGAAGTAACGAACGAATAGCACATGTGAGTAGGGTAATTGACACAGAACCCGATGCAGAGAATGAAGCACAACATAGACACTATGTCTAGATTGATTCCCCATAAAGACATAAATCCGATTGTCTGTACGGTGATGGATACGACACAGATAGAGACGATAAGAGCGCAAAGCAAATTCGGAATTAAAGAAACAAAAATGACAAAGATCAACAAGGAAGTGATCCAGAACGTTTGAAACGTTATCTTTCTGATGATGATTCCTTGCTCGACTATAGGCGTTATCAACGTATGAACGACAACGGAAAATGGTGCTTCTTCGGCTATTTTCCATAAATTATTTATAAATTGAATTTCCGTTGAACTATCCGAAACATTTCTTGCAAGAAACAAGAAACGACTAGAAACTATATCCGTGTAGTTTTGGTTGAAACTAATGTCATTTCTAAATTGCAGCGCTGGTCTGAATTTCAAGAAGACATTCCGAAGAGCATCGATGAAATCCTGCTTCTGAGACAGATCGTAACCTCTCAAGGAATATTTCGAAATGGGATAATTTTGAAATTCTTTAAAATATTTCAACCAAGAGAAATCGTATTCGTATTTAGCAATGTTATCAATAGCGTGAAATTTCTGAATGAAATTGTGGATCGAGTTTTGAATCTTCGGATCGGAGTAATCTAAAGTTTCGTTAATTACGACGTGAACCGTGAAAGGATATTCGGTAAAATATTTATAGAAAATTCGAAAACTTTCGGTAATTTCGTAATTAGTTGGATTAAATTTAAGGATTTCAAATCCTTCTTTTATGCGGGTAATACCCCAAACGCCCATTGAGAATAATGCGAAATACAGTAAAATAATTAAAACAATAACACCGGGACGAAATATAAATATCGAAAATCGATCTCTGAAAAACTTCATGAAACAATCTTCATTGTCTTTTTCGTCTTCTTTGCAATCCTCGATAGCTTCTGTAAAATGGAAAAACAGTGCAATTACTGTATAATTTACAAACATGTTGTGAGAAAATTACATTTTTCCCAAGAGATACGAATATGTAAAAAAAAGTGTAAACAAATGTAACTCCTAAATGCCCTATTGTTGCTTATTGACATATTCAGAGTATGCCCATAAGGAACAATGGGCATTTAGGAATTACATTTGTTTTATGCTAATATTTTAGTTTACGTAATTCCTTATAAATATTGCTTGTATGTACATGTATAATTATTTTTATTTTTATGACTTTAATTCATATTTTATGATTAAACTTTCATTCTACATTTTAAATGCTGTTTATAGATAAATAAACATGGGAATTTTAGGTTACACGAAACGAAAAATGATGGAAATACGAGTATTTAAATTTAGTAGTACGTAAAAGATAGGAAAATAGTCTGCAACGCCCTGAGAATGTATTTGTTTCCTCATGATCATACACATTGCACACGTGTACGATTATTACTTGCATATAGAGAAACCACTCATCACTAAAGATAAGTGCTTCATTACATCCTCCAAGTGTCTTCTCACGACGTCACTATACCTTGCAAGCCGGTTTAAGAGGAAGTCTACTCAAACACGTGTTCGTGGTCCTGCTACCGACACATAATGGTCCTTTTTCATACACCTGGTGTCATATTTGGTTTCATGTGTACTGCAGAGACCGCAAGATCTAAATATCAGCCTATTGCTGTTGGAATTTCAGACTGGAAACTTGTAGTTAATCTCTCATTTACATTTCGGCCTCGTTGCAATTTGGGTCTATTACAATTCTCATCATTTTCTTCAGCTCTAAACGTGTGCAGGGATGCTGTGCGCTACCTTGCGAATTACTCGTGCTATTCTAGATTGGAATAGCACAAAAATTACTCGGGAATAGTAAATGTCATTAATTAGCGCGTTATATTTACTTGCAAGTATATTCTTGTCTGTTTGCAACTTATATTTTTCTACCACATTTTTTAGAGCAGTTAAGTGCATGTGTGGCGCAGAAAATGGATATACAAAACAAATGAACAATAAAAGAATAGTGTTGAAAAAAATATTTAATATTGAGAAATAAAAAGGAAATTTACCAAATTCTCGGTTCCACGTAAAAGGATGAAGACCCTTTTTTTCCCTGTATCCACTTAATGCCAAACATCCACCAAAGAAAGTTAACTGAAAGAAATAACTGAAAATTATGCACGTTCCAGCATACAAAGAGAACGTTCTTATACCCGGGAAAGGTGAAGTCATGGCAATGCAATAGGAGAAGAAATTCGTTAGGGACGTTATTGTGATTGACACTGCTGCGTTGCGATATGTCTCTTCCATTCGCTTTTCTACGCTGTCGTTGCAATCTGTAACCTTCCAACAAGCCAGTACAACGAATGCATCGTCCACTTCCGTACCTTTAATGCATTAAACCAAGAAAAATTAGTAAAGCAAAATATATTATAATTTCAAATATTATATGGTTTATCTTACCAAGAATTATAAAAGGCAGGCTGATGTTCCACACAGAATTTTCTATTCCACAAGCGCACAATAATCCGAACGAAGCGGAGACAGCCAAACCAGCGGATAGGACACTAGCAACACCCAGCCATGGTTTGGACTTCACCCAGTTGTTAGTCATGTACGTTGTCATGCAGAAAATGGATATTACTATCACAGCCACACTTATAATTGGGGTTATGTTTTCAGAAATTAACTTTATCTGAAATTCGTTTAAAGTGAACGGCTCGGGAAATACTTTAACGTGCTCAAAACTGTATTCTCTTATCCTATTGTAAAGAGCTTTTCTCCACTCCTTATTCCAATGTCTCTTACTTTCGTCAGATTCGTCTAATAAATAAACCAAACGAATTGCTTTAGCTTCACGTATATAGTCCTTATCGTTAGTCACAACTCCTCCGAAATTCAGACAAAGGATTCTATACGCGTATGTTACAGGATCGACCTCAAAAGGATACTTTAATTGTAATATCTTATCAACGGCATTTTCTGAGTTATTTATTATTCTGATGATGATATTCTCGAAACATTTACCATCCTCTGTTACGCACACGTCTGAATAACGAATGGCTTTCCCATTTATAAATGTCACGGTATCTTTGGCGATTGTATCTAAAAGTCGTATTTCGTTCAATACTTCCTTTCGTAACATATCTCCTCCCCTTTTATTTACAGAATAGATCACTGGAGAAAATGGGCGTTTGGTAAATCTTAAAATATTGTCGAATTTGGAATAATTGGTGTAAAAAGTTCTATCTATAAACTGTTTGGCATCAAAAACTTTTCCTCTGTCTGCAGTTATGTAAAAGTCAATATCGTCGTTGGTTTTGATCCTAATAAACCCTATGAATAAGATACAAGATAGAAAAAGAGGAGAACAAACGAAATACCAAGGATATCGTCCGATGATTCTTCCGAGTTGACCGATTCTGTTGGAGACAGTTTTCGATAACCACAAAAGATTCATTTTCTAGGAGACGTTTCCGCACCTGCAGTATTAGTAATAATAATAATTATTATTATATTGGATTACATATTATATATAAATTATTTACAAATCACTCGTATGTCTTTGAACAATATAAAAGTTCTTCTGAAATCAGTTGAAGAAAATTGTGTGTACATGAATGGATACCACGGGGTGGTTGATCCTAATATAATTACGTAGCTTAGGCTATATTGCAAGCAAGAACAACAGGCCATAGACAGAAAACCATTTGCGTATTTATCACAGTGTTAGAAAAATGATTCACAGAAGCAATAAACACCGAGAGTCGATGTTCTGACAGCACCGCGAGTTTATTTGATTTAACTGATTATTATAAGAGTTTATATTATTATGAGTTACAAAATAAGAAAACTACATATTATATAGTTTATATATAATTTTTAGTGACTAATTACAACTTTTTACTGCAAATACTAAAAGGTTAAAGGAACAAAAAAGATTTAGAGAGAAAAACCGTTAGCAGGAAAACTGTAAACACTTACAATTGTTATTTTTCTGTATGATCTATTGGTTTATTTTTTTTTATTGTTGAAGGTAACTTGCAAAAACGTGTTCCTATTTTCCCCATATGACGCGTACATTTAAAAATAGAATATTTTAGGATCTGACTTTCTTAGACGGGATAGCTTTCGAGATAATGATCACTTGTACACTTAACGACTAATTGCAATGCAGTCAGAATACCTTAAGTAATGATCTCATATTTGTATGTTCTTTGGAATTAAGCATCAAGAAACTTATTCACTCCTTATTTTGTAAAATACTGTAGAACTATAATACAACTAATAATGATACTGGAATAACTAAATGTTAAAAAACCAGTAAAACTGTAAAATGAAAAAAATAAACTAGCTAAAATCTAGAAAAAATTGACAAACAAAAGAAATAAAAGTATAAAACCTGACTAAAGTTTGCCATGTCGAAACCATCGTGATTACTAACAATACTTGTATTTATGAGCTTCGTATTAGCTTAATTTTGATTGTCTCATGAGGTATTACGGAAAGGTTCAGTTGCCCCACTTGACCAAACTATTATCAATACAGTACAGTATGATTAGTGTAATTATGCATATATTCTGTCATGTGAGTGAATTGGGCACGTGGCCGATCTGCCGAGGGAAGACATTTATGAGGTAATGGCACTATTTAGATGCATTTCTTAGTTCAATTATTCATTAGATGTCGTAGAAGACAAACAACAATACGGTTGTTTACCAATATAATACTTATAGGAGGATTTAATTCTATTAATTTCGAAATATTTATCATATTTGAAATGAATAGACTACATTTTTAAGAGAAAATAAAATCGATTTACTTACCTGTCGAGTTTGCTGTGGGGGCACAACAGAAGAAAAACCGATGCTTTAATTCAGATATTTATCATGAGAAAATGACGTCAAGAGAGCGATTATTGTCTGTATTGTTTTTTTCACAATTCCCGTTACAGTTTTCCTTACTTTTAATGATGACTTTCACTCAAAATTTCCTTTCAGTTAAAACAATGCTAGGAAATTTTAAATTGTCCGTTAATTATCAGAAAAGACTTAAATCTTGAAAAAACTCATCAGCCAATTTCAGAATGTATTAGTCTGGAATTGCTATTTATGTTATGATGGTCTTGATAGATATTTGTTTATACTGTATGTATCCGCCAATATATACAGTATAAACACTATAATACAGTATAATATGTATAAGCCGATGAGGAGTTTTTGTGCCCGAAACACATTCTACTAAACAATTGATTTTGGTTAATTAAAGGCTATTTATTTTTTTGTAAAAATTTAGTCTATTTTGCTCCAGTCAGTCCCTGATGTGATAAGCCCTCCAATTTATTATAGCCATATTTATTAGGCTAATTAATTTAACCTTAATAATAGGTTGTTAGATACTTGAGCAACACGAAACCATAGCCACAAAAGAAAAAAATTTAATGGTAATTATAAATACAACTTAACTTAAAATGTGACTAAATATAAAATTACATCCATCTTTATATTAACGCGGTTATATTATAAGTAATGGAGTGTCTCACGTGAAGATACGTACCTTTCTTACAAGCAAAATTAAACCATTACGAATGGCTTTTGATAGAATATCACGATAAATAAATCCGCTTGTCAAATAATTACGAACATCGAGTGATTTGTATGCCCTTATCTGATCCATTGTGTGACAGCGTTAGTTGTTAAAACCAAATAATTTACTATGTCTCTATGTTCTATAGTTGGCCATGTGGTTAAATCGTTTGTTTCATTTAGTATGGATCCCATCCAATAAAAATAAGTTTGCTCTTTATATTTTATCAAATCATTACCTTTCAAATCGGCTGCAAAGCCTGGTAAATTCCTTTCTTTCACGTTGACATAATAAAGTGATCAAGCAAGATAACGTGAAATCAGCAACCAATATGGCGGACGATTGTTTTGTTGGGCGAAGTGATGACGTTATTCACGTGACTTCACCCCCTCTATTGATTACTCTTTTTTTCAGGTTGGTACCCCTTTATATTGTAATTATTAAAAATTTACTAACGAAAGGACAGACGAAAGTGCGAATTTTTTCAAATTGTAGACTAATAATAAAGATTTTTTCATATACTTTGTACAATGTTTTTCATTACTGTATTAGATAATATAGTAAAACCTTGTTAATACGTTGTCGGTTTATGTAAAGATCGCGTTAATGCGAAACAGATTTGCAATCCCACCAAAGAGGATAAACATTTCAACGTAAACAAAATATCCAACAACATAAAACACAGTGAAATAACCGGAAACTATTTGGATTTTTTTCAATTGGTTGATCTTTTATATCCTTGTTTATCAACTTGAAACCGTGTTCTATTTCTATTGTTTATCCAACAGAATGTAGTGAAACTTAACGATCACTTGGCTTTCTTTCAGCTTTATTCAACTAGCATAAAGGTGAAAGTAAGCTAAGTGATCGTTAAGATTCACTACATTGTGTTGGATAAACAACTTTTATATCCTGTTTAATGCAAACGTCATCAGTACGTCCCCCAGTTAATGAATTATGGCTGTTTTACTATATATTGTCTTAAGATTAATAGTTTTTGAATTGCACTAATAACAAAAGAAACTACTGTATTAGTACTTGACGTAGTTACTATAAAAAACGTTGAAAAAATATATATGTATATAAAAAAACAAACACGACCACGTGTTGTCTCAGACAACACGGAGTTAACAACCTGTAACGATAGCTGAGAGATTACTATACATAATATTTATGTGATAAATCACAATTACAATAAAATATAATCATAATATCGTTGGTATGTACAGTAACGACTAATTGTTTTCTTTTTGTAGGAAAATATTAAAGTAGAAAATTTTAAAATAAATTTTCCTGTCATTTAATCATCGTCACTCAGGCAGATATTAATGTTGTTAACGGACAATAGAAAGGAAATGTTGGTAATTATCAAATAACAAATAGCAAAATAATTAGTTGTGAGCTAGTAAAAATGAATTGTTCGTCAATATCACAATAGAATTGTGTCCAATTAAGTAATATTTTTAAACATGGACTCTAACAATACTTCGAATACTTAATATTATGGTCGCTTTGCCTGGTAATGCTGGTAATAAAATGGGCTACGTCATTAGTTTGCTTACTCAGATTTACAGGCGACGTGTTCACAAGCATTATTTATATAATATTACTATATATTATATAATAATATTATTATATGATAATATATAATAAACATATATTATAAAAATTTCCGGAGTAATTTTATTGAGGATTCTGTTTTTATTGCGTGATACACGACAATAAATTCATGTAAATTGCAAAGTATTTACGTTTCGAACAAAAGAATCACTAAGGAAACAATAGCAATTGAGTGTGATACAAACGACAGAATAATCTTCGCTTTAATTAACGGAAATCATGCAAACTACAGATCAAACTTTAAAGTTTCTTGATGAAAAGAGCACCTTAAAAGGCAGCTTAAAAGGCAGTAAATTTAAGGTAAACGATCTTTAACCACCAATCCCATCTCTCTAATACAAAAACCTCCCTACAAAATTTCACAAATTTTCGACAAAGGGCTCATGGGCAATTTAATTTCAAACAGGGTGAACAAAATTATGCTTGTCCGCACACTAACATCCATACATACAGAAAAAAAACCCCGAAACTTTGTATTTCTCGATGTTTGAAGGTTCTCGAGTTCAAAAATGTTAAAATCTTAAGCGATCATTTTTTGTTCCATCGCAATATTTTCCCTTTATTATAAATAACAGTCGAGAAAGTAGAAAGGGAAAACGATAATAAAAACTACAATAAATTTGATTAATTAAGCGCAAATTTTCTTAGAGTCATTGCTTCCTCCTTGTGTCTTTTAACAAATACTATTTAACCCTGCATAATTCGAGAAATATAATTGAAAGTAAATTAATATTTTCATTAGTTCCAGCATTTGAATGTTCAGTAATTTCCTTTTATCATAAATACAACTTCTATATGTGGCGAGGAAGCTAGCGGTGAGAGGCGGCGAGTATAGAGGATCCAAAAGTCCCGTCTTGGTCTCGGCCGTTGATTGAGTCTTTAGACTCGGGCCTAAGATTCCACCAGGTGTCAGAGTACCAGGCTTTAATGAAGCTTGTTGTCCGTTTGCCGTGTCCGTGTGCTTAAGTTTTAGCTACCCCTCTTACCTGAGAGAATTATCTGTGGTCCGGTCTCGTACTGACTACGGTTAGTTACCAATGAAGTTGGCCCGAAACGAAAAGGAATTGACGGAACTTTGTAAAGTAGATCTATGACTAAAGTTCGATGTTTAACTGGGCAGAGTTAACTTAGAGCCCTCTGCCCATTCTAAAGTAAATGTGGGCCCTTCGGCCCCCAATTACAGGCCAATGTAGACAAGGCCATTTAGGAGCTAGGCAAGAGTGATGGCTAGAACCGACTTAGCACGCAACAGAAGCGCAATGCTCACGAAACTTAAAGGATTTGACAAAACATAGTAAACAGATCTAAAGAGCTATAGCTCGGCAATAAAGCCGGGCGAGCCTCTTTAGGTCCCGCAGTCCGAGAAGTTAAGCATCACTCAGTTCTTTGTTGAGTGTGTACAAATAGCTTAAAGCTATGAAAACTGTATGTAGCGTTAGAAAATTGAGCTCGAGAGCGAGGATAGCAAGGAAGATTAGTCCCCATTCGGTTGTATCGCCAGAGCCCGAGCACTTATCTTGGGTTTGACTTTTATTGTCCATGTTACCTCCGTGATTATTGGGTGCCCAACCTCCCTATGATTATAATACAGTCTCTTTGTATCCTGTAATGCCATTTGGTGGGGGGAGGACAATTGACTCAAAGTTGTGATATGATGAAAGACTACTCCGGAAAAATTCCTGGGAATGTTTCGACCCAGTCGGGATTCGATACCGGGTCCCCCACAGCGGTATGCTGCCACCGTGACCGCTCCACCATTTGGCCAAACCATTCGGATCAGATGTAATTTATCGATTTACGAGAAAATAAGCAAATGTTCAGTGATCCGGCAATGTAGATAATTTGCCNAAGTCATTTTAATTGTAATCATTTTAGAGTTGTTTTATGTATTGTTCTTCAAATACTACAGCAATTCTGCTTTATTTTATTCGTGTTAATCTGTAAAGAATTAGAAGTGGCATTTGTTGAATTATTGTGTAAAATAAAGAATTATACGTATGAACACTTATCTAGAGAAATCACTCACCTGTCTAAAGAATTTATGAAGATCAAGACAATCGTAAACACCTTTGAACAGTTTTATTCCTCGATTGTTTTGCTATGGACAATTGGAGGTAATATTATTTATTCCTGTAGTTTCCTTGTTGTCTCTTTATATACTCCATTGTTACACGGCATTATTGAATACGCTACTTTAAATGCGTTTCCATTCGTCTTATTTATAAATGTCTGTGTCTCTGCTTTTCGCATGTCGGATGCTGAAAGAAGAATCTCCACAGTCGTTTATACAAAGTCACGTTTTTGTAATATTTTTATGCAAGATGCTGCATACAAATTTTCAATTAAATGTCTTGACGAAATCCCTCATTTCACGGGATGTTGTCGACCGTTCTTCCGTGTTCACCATTATTGGAATAGCAATTTCTTACACAGTTACAATAACTCAGTATCAACAATAATTTACTTTGATGTGTAATATTTATAACTGTTGTTATTCTAAATTTAACTGTGTTTAACGAAAATAAAGTTATTATTAAATGAAATTTGTTACTGTTGTTATTTTATTTATCTCGAGTTTAAATAAGTTTAATTAGGTTTATCTTTAATTAAAATCATTCTAATACGAACGGACTGAAGTAGATCGCAATCTACCGGTTGGAAATAAATTAGAAGGGATGCTTTAATCTAAACCAGGTTACTGACCTTCCGCTCTACAAAATGATACGTGTTAAAATTTGGGATCCTAAGTATGGCCGCCTAGATACCTACCAGGCCTGAATGTGACGTCACAACCGGTCTGGTGACGTAGAAGAATGAGTGCTTCAAACTGCAGTTTTTAACAGTTTCAAGCGAGGGTGAAGTAACGTGGTATTTTATATCCGTGAAAATTAATATAAGAAATGAATATAAAATCAGTATCGTCATTCATAAAGAGTTTGGGTATTGTATATAATACTTTAATTAAAGAAAATACGTATTTTTTATTAACAGATTTAAATTACATTGACTTTGACAGGTAACTACGGTACAAAGCCATAAGAAAGAATTTTAAAGAAAGATCCTGCTCTTCGACTAAACGACGTGAAATGCAAAGAACCAAATGGATAGATTACGTTTGGAAACTTGAACATATATATTTACCTTCTTCAATAACATTACATTAAATAATTGTGTTATTAGTTGGCTTATTCAGTACCTAATTTCATTAGGTATTGAATAAGCCAGAAAATTAAATCATTATACGCCTATAGTGAACATTTTTTAGGCGCTCATGAGAGCATAAAGAAGCCAAATTACCGATTACGCCAGAATACTGGATGTTCTTGTAACATTCCAAAATTTGATGCAATGTTAATATTGTACATTGTTTTGTACCTGTGCACGTTGCTGTATGCTTTGGATCGTTTGCACCCTTTTTAATCAGTGTAAAGATGATATGGGGTATAAGTACAGCACATTGAGATTATATTGCTTTATTATTTAAATGACATTTTGATATGTAGCAACATACATGAGAGCACTTTGCATTCTTCTTGACGTCCCACTGAACATTTAACTAAGTATCTTGACGTCTGCATTGAGTATTTAGCGCACTACTATGAGTGGAGGAAGATTTGCGATTCGTATCATTATTGCCCAATTTCGGATTATATACTGCTTTTCAGTGTGTGCCGTTTTACATTCTCAGTTACCGGATAATCGAGCATCTGCTCAATATACATTTTCAAAAGTCCGTGGTACATAATCAAACTCTATATAACATTTTATTCGTAAATTTACAATGATTACGTATGGTACTTAATTACAATAAATCGCTCAGAAAATGTGTATGACGATATGATTGTGTTGAATTTGTTTTTAAATTCAAGGAAATTTCACTATTCAATGTTTGTTTTAGCTTCAAAGAGTGAACAAAATCGTGCCCCTCTACACACAAACATCTATACCTACAGAAAGAACCCCCCCAATTTTTTTTTTTTTGCATTTTTCAATGTTTTAAGTTGTCCTGAGACCAAAAAATGTAAAATCATTGGAGTCATTTTTGACTAATCGCTGTAGTTTTTCTCTATTGTATATAACAGAGCAGGGAAAGTAAAAATGGAGCCTTGAACACACGAAACAGTTTTGTGTTATTAGTCTGTTCACTCATACGATAATTTTTCTGGAATTATCATCGATGTAATACAACATTAATTCCATAATTACGATTTAGTACTCACGTGTACTATATACAGTAAGTTATTAAATTTCTATTATGTTAATTTTATTTTCTGGTGTATAAACTAGTAAATTTAATACCCCGAGATTTTTAAGAATGTTCCAAGATTTATTCGATTTTCTGCTTTGTTAAATAGAAAATAATGTATTCTGTAACTCCTGAATAGGGGCCAGTTACCCTTAAAAAGATATCTCGGAAGGCAGATCGGCAAAGCGTAGCGTTGTTATGACTTAACAAACAAACAACGTGACTTACAGTTTGTAACAGACATTCTTGTATAGTTAATCGGGTCCTACTTCTCCTACGCATTCTATATCTGGTGTAAACGTTTATCTGTCTAATTCGTTTATTAAGATTAAGGAAGGACAGACAAGTGGGACGATAGTAGAAATTTATAGGTCTGTAATTTTTTTCATATTGCAGCCCAATAAATGTTTTGAAGTCCTTAATCGACATCTAAAATAACATATTTTGGAAATGATTTTAGAACAAGCAGATTTCTTACATAAAAAGAATTAAGTTAATCAATTTGGTAGGCGCCATCAAATAGGCGAAATCCGAATAAAGTAAAATGCTTTACGATATTCGTGATGTATATATTTAACTATCAATGTTTCATATAACAAAATAGTGTCCTGCTATCTGTTCTTTAAAAAAATTCCAGCAACGAGTTGCTTAACTTTCCTGTCAACATCTCGTGGCGCCATCTGTTAGGATATTTTATTTTTTTAAAATTGTTAAATTTTTAGCTATTATAAAATGGCAAAAGCTCAATTTTGAGGGTAGGAATGTGTTTTATAAAAATTATATATGCTAGTAACGAGTAAAATCGTCATTAAGTCCGACCATACTGGAGATACACACGACCCAATTTATCTCCCCATCCCCTAGACCTTTAATCACCGAAATTTAACAGCATTAATTCTCCTAATAAGCAAATCTTCCTGCAAAATTTCAGAAAATTTTGACAAAAAGAACAAGATTTATTAAACTTCAAAGCGGGTGAAGAAAATCTTGCTCCTCACACATACATATCCTAGGAATTTCTTGTCGTTTTTTTTGGGAACATGCAAAAAAGTCGAAGAGTGAAAATTGACACATTTCGAGTACACTCCCTTCTTGTGTATATCTAACAGCCGTTAAAGTAAAATGGCAACCGAGTTTATATACTTTTAATGATCATAATCAATTAAGTATAGAAAATAATTATCTTTTTTTCACCCACTTTTCACTGCAATTTAAATATATATTTTAACATTAGAGGATTGAGTCGAAGTCGTTAGTTCCCAAATTTTTTAACTCCCGGATTTCTATAGAAACTATATACAGTGTGTGAGGCCAACTAAGTGATTACACACTATTGTCAGTCTGTGGTACGTAATCAAACACTACATAGCATTTTACTCATAAATTTATGATGCATTTTACCACCTCTTTGAGGGTAAAGAGTTTGCTGTATTTTAGAAGACAGGAAAATATAACTTCTTGTGTATTTTATATAATAGTTTTCAATTGTAAACATACATCATTGTGTGATATGTTTTCATGTATTGTCGATATATTAATTTATTACGGGAGAATATTGAAAGTATATTCAATGCCGCTGAATTTTTGAATGGAAAAGTAATTTTCTTTCTATAATGAAAACTTTATTTACTTAATTATAATAGATTGCTTCAAAGAAAGCTTATGACAAGAATAAATGTGATGCCTTTGTTTCTTAAATTTAAGGAATTTTTCTATTGAAGACTTCTCGATAAGTGTATTAAAAAACCACAAATATTGTGTAAAAATTATATCAGTGTGAACGATTTAGAACAAAATATATGTTTCAGTTTAAATCAGTGTTGAAGAATGTAGTTTAATAGAAGAGCGCTATATTGAATTTTGGCGTAATTCACATTAATTCATATTAATGTAATTATATTATAAACAAATACTACCGATACGAATGAATTAGTGAACGGTGAAACGTTTTCTAGTGGGTCAGATAGCTTTTGATAAAGCGCCGAAAAACTCCGTGTTTGTATACTTTCAGACATTTCCGACATATCATTGGTAATAAAAGACTTAACAAAAGACATAGAAGGATGACAGTTGGAATGTATGGATCTGCAATGTTCAAATTGCAGCCAAGTAACAATTTGATTGTATAAACTAATTAATTGTGATTTTCTTTTTGGTCGCAATTCCAATATGGAAACATAGATAACATTTATTTATGTTTTCATTTCCATGTTCGTAAATATTTTCACGTGTTGAAGTTATTGTAAACAGATACCTCTCTATTAAGTGGAAAACCGATTTCTCGAAAGCCTTCTTCTTATCGATTTAAGTACAAAGAGTACTGTTTACTAAACGGAAGTGTTTTCTAATGACGTGAAAACTTATCACTTCAGCATTATGTTTTTAGTATTAAAAATAACACGCCCGTTGCTAACAGTAACTGTGCAATTGTTACATCGGAGACAGACGTATTACAGAACGGATCTATCTCAGATAACACTCCTGATATTGGCTAAACCAATATTCAAGGTAAATTTTTCAAGGTAAGAAATAATTAATTACGGTAGACCCCCCTATAACACTGTTAATAATTCCGTGTTATATGAATTCCGTGTTGTACGAGTCACAACACGGACACGTGTGCCAGGCTGTGAACGGCTCACATATTTGTAAAATCTAAGTGACTCGTACAACATGGAATTTATATAACACGAAATTATCAACAGTGTTATAGGGAAGTCTACTGTATTTTCGAATTGGTAAAACATTTATAATACATTTGTACGAATTTCCTTTTTTGAAGATAGGCACCATGAAAGCTTTCGTTGTAGATATAGAACCGAGTGCAGAAAATCAGGTGCATAATTTATCTACTTCGTGGAAAATTCTCTTCGTGTGCATGAAAGTTTTAGGTTTTCACGTACAAAACGAACGGTTTTCGTTTCACAGTGTCCTTGTTTTAATTATGCAAAAAATATACATTGCTTGGAATGTTTATGTAACAATTTGTAATTTTAAGAACAATCGTTCAGTGGATAAATTACTGAATTCATTAATTTTTGTATTATTTGTAATTATTTCAGTCGTTCCTTTCGATTTATTTGTAATTTACAAAAGGAATCTTATTTGTCATTTAAAAGAATTGTATTCTTTAAGAAATTCGAAACAGTTAAATGTCAAAAGCATTATAATATTAATGGCTCTAATCTGGATCCAGGAAATAGTTTATTTATGCTTCTACTCATCTATCTTGCGAAAGGAAAAAGAAATAGTAATTGATTCATATAATTTAAGAACATTATTCGGTGTTGCAATCACGGAAAATATTTCAATTTTAATTATAATTATTATAGTGACGATTTATTTCATGTTTTTATCAATACCACAAAACTTCTGTTTCGTATTATTCATTTCAATCTGCAAAGAATTAGAAGCTGAATTCGCCGAATTGTCGAGTAAAATAGACAATTATACGCGCGAAGAATTGTGTAA
Source organism: Centruroides sculpturatus (assembly GCF_000671375.1). Taxonomy (NCBI): domain Eukaryota; kingdom Metazoa; phylum Arthropoda; class Arachnida; order Scorpiones; family Buthidae; genus Centruroides; species Centruroides sculpturatus. The sequence continues at coordinate 392,390 of NW_019384783.1, forward strand.
AAAAATCTCTCATCTGCCAAATGAATTTATGAAGATCAGAAGAGTCGTGGACAATTTCGAAGAATTTTATTCCAAGATATTATTATTTTGGACAATTGTATCAGGAGGAAATATCGTTTGTTCTTTTTGTTGGTTCGTTTCCTCGTCATCTACTCTAGACACGAATCATAGTATTGCGATCTTTACTTTTAGTTTATTTCAATTTATCTTATTTATGTATGTTTGTCACGCTTCTTCTTGTGTATCTGATACTGCAAGGAAAATCTCAACAATCGTGTATACAAAGTCACTTTCTTGTAATGCTTTCGTGCAAGATTCTGCATACAAATTTTCTATTAAATGTCTTGAAACTCCGTATTTCACGGGATGGAATATATTTGTTGTCAACCGTACTTTGGTATTCACAATTATTGGGATAACAATTTCTTATACGATAATAATAACCCAGTATCAACAATAATTAATAAATATTGCTCACAATTCTTAATATTTAACAACACTTAGAAGGATGTATTATCAAAATAACCATCCAACTTTTAAAAATAAACGAGATAAATAATAATTGTTGTTGGTGTCATTTAAAATATAAGATATAAAAATAAAAATTCTATGCAGTAGCTTTATTTAAATTAACGAAAATTCTTAAATTCTTAAGTTAAAACGAATCGATCGATGCCAATCTTCCTCGTCCATGTTTTCCGTTTTGTTGTCATTCTGTTTTT
>NW_019384783.1:394115-423530 GCF_000671375.1 Centruroides sculpturatus
TGTGGGTTGTGGTCTCTGTCTATGCAAAAAAAAAAAAAAAGGTTGTGACCCTTAGCCGCATCGACTCCCTAATCGATCACCTAACCGCATCGAACCCCTAATCGACCCCCTAACCGCATCGACCTCCAATGATGTTGCGTCGACCCCTGGGGGGTCCATATTGACCACTTTGACGACCCCTAGACTCTAGGGGATGCCTTCAAGAAAGACTTTATAAGTATAATTGGCTCCCTATCCAGGCAATACAAACATGGGGAAAACCCGGCAAACTTCACGTGGCCAGCCCGTCCTGGCAAGGCGCAAACCCACGACCGAACTTACAGTGTTCAGGTAACAAAACCGCTTGTCTACCGGTGGGTTTTATTGTCATTCTCAACTATTGTAATGTGTAAAATTGTGTGCTACAATATACTTTCTGTATCAGTTCAAGAATTTTTTTTTTTTTACTTTTCCGGCTATTAAATATAACAGAGAGAGAGTAGAACGATCCGGCAATAAAGACCTCCCCCAGATTTTTACACTTTTGGACTCAAGAGACCTCGAAACGTCGAGAAATGAAATATTTTTTTTTTCTGTATGTATGGATGTGTGTGGAGGGGCACGATTTTGTTAACCCTGTTTGAAGTCCTCTACACGCTTCTGAAATACTTCGACCGATAAGCACCCGTATTTTACCGATTTTCCTCTCAAAAAATACAAATCGAATGCCCTTTGCATTCGATAGAACCAAAAACAAGTTCTTAATTTATTTAATTTAATATATGTGCTTTTCACCTGAAATTAATAGTGTCTTGCTTTTGTACATCATACTTTTCATTTAACAATAAACTCGTGCCGATCATCTATTAACTGCTTTCAGGGGGGTAAGGTTTTGAATTGAAATAACGTAACTTCCGGTTTGCGTCGGAAGTTCATGTATAGTTAATCGGGCTTCCTGCTAATACGGTTTCTATATCCTTAAAATTATATTAAAATATATAAATTTTGATAAAACTTCGTAGTTATTCTTTTCATTTTCCTGACTTTTTATCAGACTAACGTTGCTTGCATTGATCCCTAGATGAACCCTATCAGTTTGTTGCAGGAGTTCATATACACCCTGTAAATTATTTAGACAATATAATAAGTAATAAGACTCATTGGTTAAATTGAAATTTTATTCTTGTCAAACATCGACAACTTAATATATTCATCATTGTTTAATATATATTATGAAGCATCTTCTGTTCAGGCATATTTATTTTATACCTTGCATGTGGCACTACATAATAAAGTAAGTGTGGTGAGAAGAAATATAATTTTTGTTTTATAATAAAGACACGAATTCATATCTTCTTATTCCGGATTAATTAGACGATCAATTCGTTTCAATTATTAACACCTACATTAAGTCTTTATAGTTTTTCTCGTTAAAAACGAAACTGTCCATATTACTATGGGAATTACACACATGGCATGAAATACTGTTTCTAGTACAATCAGAAAAACTACTTTAGCGAAAGTATTATATACGTATACATTGTAATATGAGAGGATTGATAATACTAATCCAGAGGATATCGATCCTTGAATTAGCGGATATCCCACGTGATAAAAACTGTCTTTTAGTTTCCTTTTAGTCGTTGAATGTGGTGAAGTAACGAACGAATAGCACATGTGAGTAGGGTAATTGACACAGAACCCGATGCAGAGAATGAAGCACATCATAGACACTATGTCTAGATTGATTCCCCATAAAGACATAAATCCAATTGTCTGTACGGTGATGGATACGACACAGATAGAGACGATAAGAGCGCAAAGCAAATTCGGAATTAAAGAAACAAAAATGACAAAGATCAACAAGGAAGTGATCCAGAACGTTTGAAACGTTATCTTTCTGATGATGATTCCTTGCTCGACTATAGGCGTTATCAACGTATGAACGACAACGGAAAATGGTGCTTCTTCGGCTATTTTCCATAAATTATTTATAAATTGAATTTCCGTTGAACTATCCGAAACATTTCTTGCAAGAAACAAGAAACGACTAGAAACTATATCCGTGTAGTTTTGGTTGAAACTAATGTCATTTCTAAATTGCAGCGCTGGTCTGAATTTCAAGAAGACATTCCGAAGAGCATCGATGAAATCCTGCTTCTGAGACAGATCGTAACCTCTCAAGGAATATTTTGAAATGGGATAATTTTGAAATTCTTTAAAATATTTCAACCAAGAGAAATCGTATTCGTATTTAGCAATGTTATCAATAGCGTGAAATTTCTGAATGAAATTGTGGATCGAGTTTTGAATCTTCGGATCGGAGTAATCTAAAGTTTCGTTAATTACGACGTGAACCGTGAAAGGATATTCGGTAAAATATTTATAGAAAATTCGAAAACTTTCGGTAATTTCGTAATTAGTTGGATTAAATTTTAGGATTTCAAATCCTTCTTTTATGCGGGTAATACCCCAAACGCCCATTGAGAATAATGCGAAATACAGTAAAATAATGAAAACAATAACACCGGGACGAAATATAAATATCGAAAATCGATCTCTGAAAAACTTCATGAAACAATCTTCATTGTCTTTTTCGTCTTCTTTGCAATCCTCGATAGCTTCTGTAAAATGGAAAAACAGTGCAATTACTGTATAATTTACAAACATGTTGTGAGAAAATTACATTTTTCCCAAGAGATACGAATATGTAAAAAAAAGTGTAAACAAATGTAACTCCTAAATGCCCTATTGTTGCTTATTGACATATTCAGAGTATGCCCATAAGGAACAATGGGCATTTAGGAATTACATTTGTTTTATGCTAATATTTTAGTTTACGTAATTCCTTATGAATATTGCTTGTATGTACTGTACATGTATAATTATTTTTATTTTTATGACTTTAATTCATATTTTATGATTAAACTTTCATTCTACATTTTAAATGCTGTTTATAGATAAATAAACATGGGAATTTTAGGTTACACGAAACGAAAAATGATGGAAATACGAGTATTTAAATTTAGTAGTACGTAAAAGATAGGAAAATAGTCTGCAACGCCCTGAGAATGTATTTGTTTCCTCATGATCATACACATTGCACACGTGTACGATTATTACTTGCATATAGAGAAACCACTCATCACTAAAGATAAGTGCTTCATTACATCCTCCAAGTGTCTTCTCACGACGTCACTATACCTTGCAAGCCGGTTTAAGAGGAAGTCTACTCAAACCCAGTGTTCGTGGTCCTGCTACCGACACATAATGGTCCTTTTTCATACACCTGGTGTCATATTTGGTTTCATGTGTACTGCAGAGACCGCAAGATCTAAATATCAGCCTATTGCTGTTGGAATTTCAGACTGGAAACTTGTAGTTAATCTCTCATTTACATTTCGGCCTCGTTGCAATTTGGGTCTATTACAATTCTCATCATTTTCTTCAGCTCTAAACGTGTGCAGGGATGCTGTGCGCTACCTTGCGAATTACTCGTGCTATTCTAGATTGGAATAGCACAAAAATTACTCGGGAATAGTAAATGTCATTAATTAGCGCGTTATATTTACTTGCAAGTATATTCTTGTCTGTTTGCAACTTATATTTTTCTACCACATTTTTTAGAGCAGTTAAGTGCATGTGTGGCGCAGAAAATGGATATACAAAACAAATGAACAATAAAAGAATAGTGTTGAAAAAAATATTTAATATTGAGAAATAAAAAGGAAATTTACCAAATTCTCGGTTCCACGTAAAAGGATGAAGACCCTTTTTTTCCCTGTATCCACTTAATGCCAAACATCCACCAAAGAAAGTTAACTGAAAGAAATAACTGAAAATTATGCACGTTCCAGCATACAAAGAGAACGTTCTTATACCCGGGAAAGGTGAAGTCATGGCAATGCAATAGGAGAAGAAATTCGTTAGGGACGTTATGGTGATTGACACTGCTGCGTTGCGATATGTCTCTTCCATTCGCTTTTCTACGCTGTCGTTGCAATCTGTAACCTTCCAACAAGCCAGTACAACGAATGCATCGTCCACTTCCGTACCTTTAATGCATTAAACCAAGAAAAATTAGTAAAGCAAAATATATTATAATTTCAAATATTATATGGTTTATCTTACCAAGAATTATAAAAGGCAGGCTGATGTTCCACACAGAATTTTCTATTCCACAAGCGCACAATAATCCGAACGAAGCGGAGACAGCCAAACCAGCGGATAGGACACTAGCAACACCCAGCCATGGTTTGGACTTCACCCAGTTGTTAGTCATGTACGTTGTCATGCAGAAAATGGATATTACTATCACAGCCACACTTATAATTGGGGTTATGTTTTCAGAAATTAACTTTATCTGAAATTCGTTTAAAGTGAACGGCTCGGGAAATACTTTAACGTGCTCAAAACTGTATTCTCTTATCCTATTGTAAAGAGCTTTTCTCCACTCCTTATTCCAATGTCTCTTACTTTCGTCAGATTCGTCTAATAAATAAACCAAACGAATTGCTTTAGCTTCACGTATATAGTCCTTATCGTTAGTCACAACTCCTCCGAAATTCAGACAAAGGATTCTATACGCGTATGTTACAGGATCGACCTCAAAAGGATACTTTAATTGTAATATCTTATCAACGGCATTTTCTGAGTTATTTATTATTCTGATGATGATATTCTCGAAACATTTACCATCCTCTGTTACGCACACGTCTGAATAACGAATGGCTTTCCCATTTATAAATGTCACGGTATCTTTGGCGATTGTATCTAAAAGTCGTATTTCGTTCAATACTTCCTTTCGTAACATATCTCCTCCCCTTTTATTTACAGAATAGATCACTGGAGAAAATGGGCGTTTGGTAAATCTTAAAATATTGTCGAATTTGGAATAATTGGTGTAAAAAGTTCTATCTATAAACTGTTTGGCATCAAAAACTTTTCCTCTGTCTGCAGTTATGTAAAAGTCAATATCGTCGTTGGTTTTGATCCTAATAAACCCTATGAATAAGATACAAGATAGAAAAAGAGGAGAACAAACGAAATACCAAGGATATCGTCCGATGATTCTTCCGAGTTGACCGATTCTGTTGGAGACAGTTTTCGATAACCACAAAAGATTCATTTTCTAGGAGACGTTTCCGCACCTGCAGTATTAGTAATAATAATAATTATTATTATATTGGATTACATATTATATATAAATTATTTACAAATCATTCGTATGTCTTTGAACAATATAAAAGTTCTTCTGAAATCAGTTGAAGAAAATTGTGTGTACATGAATGGATACCACGGGGTGGTTGATCCTAATATAATTACGTAGCTTAGGCTATATTGCAAGCAAGAACAACAGGCCATAGACAGAAAACCATTTGCGTATTTATCACAGTGTTAGAAAAATGATTCACAGAAGCAATAAACACCCAGAGTCGATGTTCTGACAGCACCGCGAGTTTATTTGATTTAACTGATTATTATAAGAGTTTATATTATTATGAGTTACAAAATAAGAAAACTACATATTATATAGTTTATATATAATTTTTAGTGACTAATTACAACTTTTTACTGCAAATACTAAAAGGTTAAAGGAACAAAAAAGATTTAGAGAGAAAAACCGTTAGCAGGAAAACTGTAAACACTTACAATTGTTATTTTTCTGTATGATCTATTGGTTTATTTTTTTTTATTGTTGAAGGTAACTTGCAAAAACGTGTTCCTATTTTCCCCATATGACGCGTACATTTAAAAATAGAATATTTTAGGATCTGACTTTCTTAGACGGGATAGCTTTCGAGATAATGATCACTTGTACACTTAACGACTAATTGCAATGCAGTCAGAATACCTTAAGTAATGATCTCATATTTGTATGTTCTTTGGAATTAAGCATCAAGAAACTTATTCACTCCTTATTTTGTAAAATACTGTAGAACTATAATACAACTAATAATGATACTGGAATAACTAAATGTTAAAAAACCAGTAAAACTGTAAAATGAAAAAAATAAACTAGCTAAAATCTAGAAAAAATTGACAAACAAAAGAAATAAAAGTATAAAACCTGACTAAAGTTTGCCATGTCGAAACCATCGTGATTACTAACAATACTTGTATTTATGAGCTTCGTATTAGCTTAATTTTGATTGTCTCATGAGGTATTACGGAAAGGTTCAGTTGCCCCACTTGACCAAACTATTATCAATACAGTACAGTATGATTAGTGTAATTATGCATATATTCTGTCATGTGAGTGAATTGGGCACGTGGCCGATCTGCCGAGGGAAGACATTTATGAGGTAATGGCACTATTTAGATGCATTTCTTAGTTCAATTATTCATTAGATGTCGTAGAAGACAAACAACAATACGGTTGTTTACCAATATAATACTTATAGGAGGATTTAATTCTATTAATTTCGAAATATTTAGCATATTTGAAATGAATAGACTACATTTTTAAGAGAAAATAAAATCGATTTACTTACCTGTCGAGTTTGCTGTGGGGGCACAACAGAAGAAAAACCGATGCTTTAATTCAGATATTTATCATGAGAAAATGACGTCAAGAGAGCGATTATTGTCTGTATTGTTTTTTTCACAATTCCCGTTACAGTTTTCCTTACTTTTAATGATGACTTTCACTCAAAATTTCCTGTCAGTTAAAACAATGCTAGGAAATTTTAAATTGTCCGTTAATTATCAGAAAAGACTTAAATCTTGAAAAAACTCATCAGTCAATTTCAGAATGTATTAGTCTGGAATTGCTATTTATGTTATGATGGTCTTGATAGATATTTGTTTATACTGTATGTATCCGCCAATATATACAGTATAAACACTATAATACAGTATAATATGTATAAGCCGATGAGGAGTTTTTGTGCCCGAAACACATTCTACTAAACAATTGATTTTGGTTAATTAAAGGCTATTTATTTTTTTGTAAAAATTTAGTCTATTTTGCTCCAGTCAGTCCCTGATGTGATAAGCCCTCCAATTTATTATAGCCATATTTATTAGGCTAATTAATTTAACCTTAATAATAGGTTGTTAGATACTTGAGCAACACGAAACCATAGCCACAAAAGAAAAAAATTTAATGGTAATTATAAATACAACTTAACTTAAAATGTGACTAAATATAAAATTACATCCATCTTTATATTAACGCGGTTATATTATAAGTAATGGAGTGTCTCACGTGAAGATACGTACCTTTCTTACAAGCAAAATTAAACCATTACGAATGGCTTTTGATAGAATATCACGATAAATAAATCCGCTTGTCAAATAATTACGAACATCGAGTGATTTGTATGCCCTTATCTGATCCATTGTGTGACAGCGTTAGTTGTTAAAACCAAATAATTTACTATGTCTCTATGTTCTATAGTTGGCCATGTGGTTAAATCGTTTGTTTCATTTAGTATGGATCCCATCCAATAAAAATAAGTTTGCTCTTTATATTTTATCAAATCATTACCTTTCAAATCGGCTGCAAAGCCTGGTAAATTCCTTTCTTTCACGTTGACATAATAAAGTGATCAAGCAAGATAACGTGAAATCAGCAACCAATATGGCGGACGATTGTTTTGTTGGGCGAAGTGATGACGTTATTCACGTGACTTCACCCCCTCTATTGATTACTCTTTTTTTCAGGTTGGTACCCCTTTATATTGTAATTATTAAAAATTTACTAACGAAAGGACAGACGAAAGTGCGAATTTTTTCAAATTGTAGACTAATAATAAAGATTTTTTCATATACTTTGTACAATGTTTTTCATTACTGTATTAGATAATATAGTAAAACCTTGTTAATACGTTGTCGGTTTATGTAAAGATCGCGTTAATGCGAAACAGATTTGCAATCCCACCAAAGAGGATAAACATTTCAACGTAAACAAAATATCCAACAACATAAAACACAGTGAAATAACCGGAAACTATTTGGATTTTTTTCAATTGGTTGATCTTTTATATCCTTGTTTATCAACTTGAAACCGTGTTCTATTTCTATTGTTTATCCAACAGAATGTAGTGAAACTTAACGATCACTTGGCTTTCTTTCAGCTTTATTCAACTAGCATAAAGGTGAAAGTAAGCTAAGTGATCGTTAAGATTCACTACATTGTGTTGGATAAACAACTTTTATATCCTGTTTAATGCAAACGTCATCAGTACGTCCCCCAGTTAATGAATTATGGCTGTTTTACTATATATTGTCTTAAGATTAATAGTTTTTGAATTGCACTAATAACAAAAGAAACTACTGTATTAGTACTTGACGTAGTTACTATAAAAAACGTTGAAAAAATATATATGTATATAAAAAAACAAACACGACCACGTGTTGTCTCAGACAACACGGAGTTAACAACCTGTAACGATAGCTGAGAGATTACTATACATAATATTTATGTGATAAATCACAATTACAATAAAATATAATCATAATATCGTTGGTATGTACAGTAACGACTAATTGTTTTCTTTTTGTAGGAAAATATTAAAGTAGAAAATTTTAAAATAAATTTTCCTGTCATTTAATCATCGTCACTCAGGCAGATATTAATGTTGTTAACGGACAATAGAAAGGAAATGTTGGTAATTATCAAATAACAAATAGCAAAATAATTAGTTGTGAGCTAGTAAAAATGAATTGTTCGTCAATATCACAATAGAATTGTGTCCAATTAAGTAATATTTTTAAACATGGACTCTAACAATACTTCGAATACTTAATATTATGGTCGCTTTGCCTGGTAATGCTGGTAATAAAATGGGCTACGTCATTAGTTTGCTTACTCAGATTTACAGGCGACGTGTTCACAAGCATTATTTATATAATATTACTATATATTATATAATAATATTATTATATGATAATATATAATAAACATATATTANGAGGGTAAAGAGTTTGCTGTATTTTAGAAGACAGGAAAATATAACTTCTTGTGTATTTTATATAATAGTTTTCAATTGTAAACATACATCATTGTGTGATATGTTTTCATGTATTGTCGATATATTAATTTATTACGGGAGAATATTGAAAGTATATTCAATGCCGCTGAATTTTTGAATGGAAAAGTAATTTTCTTATAATTTAATTTTCTTTTCTTTATCTTTTAATATAACGAAAACTTTATTTACTTAATTATAATAGATTGCTTCAAAGAAAGCGTATGACAAGAATGAATATGATGCCTTTGTTTCTTAAATTCAAGGAAATTTGTCTATTAAAGACTTCTGGATAAGTGTACTCGTATTAAAAAAAACACAAATAGTGTGTAAAAATTACATCAGTGTGAATGATTTAAAACAAAATACATATGTTTCAGTTTAAATCAGTGTAGAAGAATATATTTTAATAGGAGAGCGCTATATTAAATTTTGGCGTAATACACATTAATGTAATTATATTATAAACAATTATTCCCGATACGAATAAATTAGTGAACGATGACACGCTTTATAGTGGGTCAGATAACTTTTGATGAAGCGCCAAAGAACTCCGTGTTTGTATACTTTCAGACATTTCTGACATATCATGGGTAATAAAAGATTTAACAAAAGGCATAGAAGGATGACAGTTGGAATGTATGGATCTGCAATGTTCAAATTGCAGCCAAGTAACAATTTGATGGTATAAACTGATTCAATGTGATTTTCTTTTTGGCCGCAATTCCAATATGGAAATATAAATAATATTTATTTATGTTTTCATTTCCATATTCGTAAATATTTTCACGTGTTGAAGTTATTGTAAACAGATGCCTCTCTATTAAGTGGAAAACCGATTTCTCGAAATCCTTCTTCTTATCGATTTAAATACAAAGAGTACTGTTTACTAAACGGAAGTGTTTTCTAATGACGTGAAAACTTACCACTTCACCGTTATGTTTTTAGTATTAAAAATAACACGTCCGTTGCTAACAGTAACTGTGCAATTGTTACATCCGAGACAGACGTATTACAGAACGGCTCTATCTCAGACAACACTCCTGATATTGGCTAAACCAATATTCAAGGTAAATTTTTCAAGGTAAGAAATAATTAATTACAGTAGACCCCACTATAATACTGTTGATAATTCCGTGTTATATGAATTCTATGTTGTACGAGTCACTTAGATTTTACAAATACGTGTGCCGGGCTGTGAATGGCTAACGTATTTGTAAAATCTAAGTGAGTCGTACAACATGGAATTTATATAACACGAAATTATCAACAGTATTATAGGGAGGTCTACTGTATTTTCGAATTGGTAAAACATTTATAATACATTTCTACGAATTTCCTTTTTTGAAGATAGGCACCATGAAAGCTTTCGTTGTAGATATAGAACCAAGTGCAGAAAATCAGGTGCATAATTTATCTACTTCGTGGAAAATTCTCTTCGTGTGCATGAAAGTTTTAGGTTTTCACGTACAAAACGAACGGCTTTCGTTGCACAGTGTTCTTGTTTTAATTATGCAAAAAATATACATTGCTTGGAATGTCTATGCAACAATTCGTAATTTTAAGAACAATCATTCAGTGGATAAATTACTAAATTCATTAATTTTTGTATTATTTGTAATTATTTCAGTCATTCCTTTCCATTTATTTGTAATTTACAAAAGGAATCTTATTTGTCATTTGAAAGAATTGTATTCTTTAAGAAATTCGAAACAGTTAAATGTCAAAAGCATCATAATATTAATGGCTCTAATCTGGATCCAGGAAATAGTTTATTTATGCTTCTATTTCTTTACCTTGCGAAAGGAAAAAGAAATAGTAATTGATTCATATAATTTAAGAACATTATTCGGTGTTGCAATCACGGAAAATATTTCAATTTTAATTATAATGATTATAGTAACGATTTATTTCATGTTTTTATCAATACCACAAAACTTCTGTTTCGTATTATTCATTTCAATCTGCAAAGAATTAGAAGCTGAATTCGTCGAATTGTCGAGTAAAATAGACAATTATACGCGTGAAGAATTGTGTAAAAAAATCTCTCATCTGCCAAATGAATTTATGAAGATCAGAAGAGTCGTGGACAATTTCGAAGAATTTTATTCCAAGATATTATTATTTTGGACAATTGTATCAGGAGGAAATATCGTTTGTTCTTTTTGTTGGTTCGTTTCCTCGTCATCTACTCTAGACACGAATCATAGTATTGCGATCTTTACTTTTAATTTATTTCAATTTATCTTATTTATGTATGTTTGTCACGCTTCTTCTTGTGTATCTGATACTGCAAGGAAAATCTCAACAATCGTGTATACAAAGTCACTTTCTTGTAATGCTTTCGTGCAAGANATTAATAATAATCATAGAATAATACCAACTTGAACCTGTTTTATTCTATTAGAATAATTTCAATTAAAAATAATTACAATGAAAATTATGTTCGTTTGTGTTTACAGGTAACGTATTCCAAGCCGTAAATGAAGGTAAATCTTGTAAATATTTAAGAGACATTCGATATGTCATTTTTCTTACACATTTTTCCTCTCTATCAACAGATCGAATGTATATAGCTTTACCTAATACATTCTACTAGTTTCTGTTAATCTAGTAGAAGCTAAGCAGATATCGATGAACTGAGCAAACGGGAAGATAGATACGTATACCAATGTGTTGAAATTTACTAAATTGAAAGATTTAACACTTAAAACAAAGCAGTAGACTGAGAAAATAATATTAACAGCTATTGCAAACGACCATAGATGAATAAACGTTTCGACGATGTCGATAATTTCTACAGTTTTTAAGTAATTGCTAGAAATAACCGAAAATTTAATTGGCATGTCTTCTCTTGTGTAACACGCCTCAATAGCGAAGTGAGTGCATTTTCTATCCCGTTTCCGATTATCTTCTTATCGTGTTTCGGATGCACTTTAACAACTCGGCCATTCAGATGCTTCTGTTCCATGTTGACGTTTCATTCGAGGAAATAAATTCCTGTCGGAGAAAACAAATTTATTTGTTAAAAAACAACTAAAATTACTGTAAATTTGTAGTATAATCAAGAAAATCGATGGGTTTTGTAGTATAATCAAGAAAAAAACAATAAAATAACAAGAAAAATATTATAAGGTATCCGCTGTTGTTTAAATATATTTAGAATTACATTTATGCTTCAATATCTTTAATTAATTAAATCTTCAGAAGATCTATTGCAATCCTCAGTGGTTTCTCAAACTGTGGGGCATTCCCCGTAATGGTGTTTGAAGAAATAATCAGTATTATTGTGTATTTCGATTACAATTTTCGATTGTTAACTCAACTTGTACTAATAATATTTTCGATTTAACGTTCCTCCTTAATGCCAACAGAGTGCAAAAGGTTAATAATAATAAATATATTCACGTGTACAGTACGTCTAAAAATCAATACAATATAAATATGGCTCACATGTTTTCAAATAATAAACTTATATTTTCATAATCAAACCTATTATGTTAGGCTATTATCTTGTTTATTAAAGAACATAATAACAGATAGAAATAGAAGTAAATTTGCTATATTTTTCAGCATTACTCAAATGAAATAAAGCAGCTCTGAGGTTAATTGGCACATAACTAAATAAATTCACTGTCTGCCTTTTCTTCGTCTCGCGAATAGACTTAGATAAATGAAAATCTAGACCAAATGTGGAAAGCTTAGGTGAAGGAGACCCCAATAAATATATAGGAACATCCGATGCTAACAGGAAATCACGTTATTTTAATTCAAAAATTTTCCACCAAGAGGTTTTAGATAGATGACTGGCACGACTCTATTGTTAAAGGAAAAGTATGATGTACAGGGACAGGGTCGAGCCACTACTAATTTGAGGCGAAAGGCCTGTATTTTAAATTAAACTAATTAAGAATATGATTAAAAATTGCAGCACAGTATTGTGACGAGTTCAAAATCTTGTGTTATTTTTATTATTACTTCTTTCTATAAATTCTAATGACGAGTAAAATCGTCATTAGGCCCGATCTCACTCGAGATGTGACACATAATCCCTCTATCGCTAAACTCCGTCGAGTTTTAATCACCATAATTTAATAACATGAATTCCCCTAATAAACAAACGGCCATGCCGAATTTCAGATCTTTACAAGTAAAAGTACAAGAGTTTTTAATCAAAACCAGCTTTCATTTATACGAAAGAAAATAAGTCACATACGATTCATGCAAATTACATCGCACCTATTTTCATAATTCTACATTTATTCAAATAATAACACCGTGATGTATGTGTAAAGAGAATTTGCTCTCGAAGCAACTAGACGACATTTTAAAGTTATTAAAAGTAAAACACATCATATACAAAATTCTACTTTAGCTCGTTTCCTTGAGTTCGAAACTACATAAAATCCATTATACAAGATAATATTATCATTCTGCTAATATCTTACACAAAAAATTACGAAATTTCCATACATATACTAAACGTAATACGTAATATTCGAAAGAGTAGAATAGCTGAGAAAATGACTGGAGAAATTACAACGGCATTGCAATATACTCGAGTTTTGAAAAATACATTGTGTTGTGTTTGATTTCTTTACTGGAATATATTAACAAATAATTGAACCTAACACAATGGCGATTAGACACGCAGAAGGTTCTCCCAAGATTGATTAACGACTCTACCTTTATTTCGTTTCCAAAATGTCACCATTAAGTAACAAAGGTGACAGTACGCTTGGTGACATCCCAACCAAAAAATCTAAATGATAACTACTTGTAGAATATGTGGATCTTGTAGTTTTATAAGGCGAGAAAGACGAGGCGGTGAAGGCATCGGCCTAGTGTTCTGGAAATTCTGGAATCGTTGGTGATAAACGTACAGTACAACCAAGACTAAAAGATTTTGCTTTAAGAAATTCAAAATAACTTTCAAAAGCATAACAATTTTAATGGCTCTAACCTGGATTTATAATATAATTCATATATGCTCCTATTCCTTTGTTTTTATGCCAAACCGAACGGTAATACTAATTGATAAATACAATGTCAGAATTGCAATTACGGAAAGCATTTCAATATTACTTCTAATCGTTATAAAAATGATTTATCTTGTGTTTTTAACAACACCACATTATTTCTGTTTTGTACTATTCGTGTCAATCTGTAACGAATTAGAAACGAAATTTGTCGAATTATCGCGTAAAATACAGAATTAAACTCGTGAAGACTTCTCTATCAGGAATTCACGAGGATCAAGACAGTTATGGACAATTTCTAAGGATTTTATTCGAAAATAATGCTAATTTGGACAATCATCTTAAGAGGAAATATCGTTTCCACTTCTTGTTGGTTCCTTGCCAGCTCATCTATTTCGGACATAAATTATAGTATTGGGATTTTTGCTTTGCAAGCACTTCAGTTCTTCTTATTTATGTGTGTTTGTCACGCTGCATCTCGTGCATCTGATGCTGCAAGAAAAATCTCCACACTCGTCTACACAAAATCACTTTCTTGTAATTCTTTCGTGCAAGATTCTGCATACAAATTTTCTATCAATTGTCTTGAAGAAACTCCGTATTTTACGGGATAGGACATATCTGTTATCGAATGTGCTTCGATGTTAACTATCATTGGGATAGCTATTTCTTACACTATCCTAATAACACAGTTTCAATAATAATTAATAGGTATTAAATCTGTTATATTAGTAATTCTGACGCAAACAGAACGAAAAGTTGATGCGGTTAAAAGGTTATTATATATTCATTTGTGTTAAAATAAATTAGTTGGAAAAAGGTTTGTAGTTTTATTGCTATACGATTTTTGCATAAAAGATCTTCGGAAAACATATAAAGTGAATGCATTATTTATTTATCAACCGGTGTATATAATACAATTACTTGAAACTATTAATTGTAACACAATGAACACTTTCTACAATACTAAGGAAAGAGCCAATAAGCTTGGCAGCTTGTTGAAAATACAAATTATAATAATGTATGTTTATAATGTACAGTACCTGATCCACGTGTCGGTCATATATTGTTTTCTTACAAAAATGTAACAGCGAAAATACAGTTACGTAGTCGAAGATAACAGTTAATTTCTAAATTTAATATTCAATTCACGTTTATCGTGAAGAAAAAGTAAATATAATTCGAATAGATAATTGTAGAACGAATAATAAATATTTGTTCATTTCGTACGAGAATAATTAAAATAGAAATTTAATATTTTCATACAATATATACAGCACAAGTTTGTTAATCCGGCACGTAAAGAACCAGAATGAAAGCAAATTATGTACAATGCCGAATCACTGAATATTTTTCATTTTTTCGAAATTAGATCTAATTCGAATGATGCAGGCATTGTGAAATTTGTAGCAACGTTTTAATTAGTTACTTCATTAACAATTTTTCACATATACGTATTTAAAGTCAATACGTTTTAATAATTTCTTGTATTATATACAATATAAGACATTCTAATTTATAAGTTTTTTTTTTATTAAAATATGAGGCGGAATAATAATTTGTAATTTCCTCGTGTACAATTTCATAGTATAACAGATTTAATTAAAAAAAATCGATAATAAAATAGAAAAAATAACTCGTCTTTATAAAACAATACTTCGTATAGAAGTTGTATTTATCAAAAAAGAAAATTACTGAAAATTCGAATGCTGGAACTAATGGAAATATTAATTCACTTTTTGTTATATTTCTCGAATTATAAACGGGTAAATGGTGTTCGTTAAAAGATACAAAAAGAAAACAATGTCTCAAATTAGTGCTTAATTAATCAGATTTATTGTAGTATTTATTACTGTTTTCCTCTTCTGTTTTTCCGGTGTTATTTATAACGGATGAAAAATATGGCGATCTGCCAATAAATGACCGCCTCAGATTCTCGGGGGGGGTAATTCCTCTGTGTATAGATGCTAGTGTGTGTGTGTGTGTGTGTGGAGTGCACGAATTTTTCTTCATTTCCTCAGATTCGATCCCGAATTTACTATAGCGGTTAGTCAACATCCTAAACGCTTCGACAATCCAGTGGCTAATAAAAACACAATAATCTATTCATATTATGAATTTATTTAAATTATAAAGTCTGAAAGATTAATTTACTTTCAAATAATAATGCCCATACAACTAATTTTTGGTCAGTTTTAAGTGTTTATCCTTTTTTAAAATTGCAACCATTGTGTATTTTTATATCATATCGTTGGTTTTTTAAAAAAGAAATGTTTGTATCTTCATACTGTGAACCATCTGTATCTGCTTGGAATCTTAAAAAGGATAAAGACTTAAAACTGGTTCGAATTTTTTTTTATGATCGTTATTATTTCAAAATATAAATGTGTTCTTCTATATCTAGACACGTGTTTCGTTTATTTTGTAAAAATTGAAACTTGTAAATAACAATTAAGATTCATACCAACACAATGAAATTTCTTCTTAATTTTCCTATTTTATATACGAACAATACGTAATTATCCGTACAATTTTAAGTTTGTATTTTGCTAAACTGATTTCCAACATCACGAAAGCTCTGTGACGTGTTTAACTCAATGGCATCATCAATCTTTTCAATACGCATTGTTTCTATAATCGATCCTTTTGTTGAAAAATTATATAACGTTCCATTTCAGTAAATTCAATAAGAAAGAAAACACTATAGATAAAATTTCTACAGAGAATTCTTATAAGATTGATATTCGTATTTAATTTTCTCCTTTATTACAGGTATTACAGACTATAATTCAGAAGATATCTTTGCTTTATAACCGATAATAATAGAAATTCGTATGTATTTTAATCACCCTTCTCTATTATCATGCAGAGATAACATAAAATTGCGATTTACGTATTGTTTTGTATACATTTCAGACTCTAATAAGCTGTAATCCGACACGCACATTTATCATATTACAAAGTTTTTTTTTTGAAAATTCATAACGCGTGTTTACACTTGAAAACATGCTATCTGCGTAAAATTTTCCTACTTTTCTTCACCTAATTAAGTGATTTGTCATAAGAAACATATAATTATTACAACAATTTTTAAGGTTAATGATAGATGTCGGGAATGATATTATCGATAGAATTCTCTTAATTCATTCGTGAAAACAATGGACAAATGATAAATTCCTTAACGTAATTAATTTCCTACCGAATTGACTTCCTTCTTCGATAAAACACACGCGCTGCGAACAGGAAATTAATTAAAGTATCGCGATTTTTCCTTTAAAGATTATAACTAAAAAGAATATGATAAAGTTAAAATATCATTAAAAATTCTCGCTGAATATTCGTTAATATTTACAAATTTAATTCGTATGCAAATCACGAACAATGAACAGTATTTGTTCAAGCATGAAGGGAAATTAAAGTTAAAAAAAATGTCGTTTAGTTATTGTGATGCCGCGCTACAGTGTTAAATTAATCATATTTTAATTTAACACTGACCAATGAAACTGCTAGTTTTTACGAAAAAAAAATAATATAAGCTACTTAAGAAAGGTAATTTCATTGAGTAATTTCAATAAACCAATGAGATATTCGACACAATTGATATCACGTGACACGAAAACAGATGAAAAGTACTTCATTTAATCTAATAAAACGGATTCTTACATTATATATTATAAAGTATTTCATAATTTTCGTGTTCAGGAAAACAATGAATAATCATTTATCAATTTGAAAATGTGTCGTGTTCTATTCCTATTGTTTATCCAACACAATGCAGTCTAACTTAACAATCACTTGTTAAGTTGTATTAGATAAACAATGAATAAACACGTAAAATCACTCGATTATACTAAATTTTTTAAATGCGTATGCTAAAGTAATTTCTATTTAAATTTTTTAGGTAAGAAGAATCGACACTTCGAAGAAAACGAAATGTTTATGTCTGACAAACAGCGTATCCAGTCGACGTGGTGTGGTAATTAGTTGATATCCCCTTTATTTTGTCATTGCTCCCGTCATTGTCTCTGGTTTATTATCGAACAGATCATGGTTCAAACCAATGACGACACCAATTCTCTGTTAAGTGCGGACACAGGTAAAGTTTTTGATGCAAAGTAAGGCATTTCCTTCCAATTCGTTTAGTTTCAATTTTTTACGACTTACTAAACGTCCATTGGTTTTAATAATGTATACATAGTAAACAATAGAAAAGACAATATCTTAGTCAAAATATTCTTATACGAAAAACAAACTACGATAGTTTATGTAGATGGAAAGAAAATTGGTTACTCGGAGGTGTGCACGATTGTAGATGGAAAGTGTTTAGAAAATACTCTTATTATACTTGTAAACAACTTCGAAACTTAAATACTATTTATGAAATATTAAGAATGAAGTATTTCGTCAATATAGATTCTGTAACATATGCGTACAAAGTCCCTTGTCTGAATTTAGAAGGGGTTACGACAGATGACAAAGCGTGGCTGTGATCGTAGTGGCCAATTTTAATTTAAAAGTCACTTAAATACGCTTGAGGTAAGTTTAAATGAAAATTTTGAATAAATATTTTTGTATTTTTCGTACAATACGAAACTTAACGATTGTAGAAAGTATACAGTCGACCCTCCCCATAACACTGTTGATAATTCCGTGTTATATGAATTCCATGTTGTACGAGTCACTTAGATTTTACAAATACGTGTGCCGGGCTGTAAACGGCTCACGTATTTGTAAAATCTAAGTGACTCGTACAACATGGAATTCATATAAAACGGAATNAGTCGACCCCCCTATAACACTGTTGATTATTCTGTTTTATATGAATTCCATGTTGTACGAGTCACTTAGATTTTACAAATACGTGTGCCGGGCTGTAAACGGCTCACGTATTTGTAAAATCTAAGTGACTCGTACAACATGGAATTCATATAAAACAGAATAATCAACAGTGTTATAGGGGGGTCGATTGTAAACACCTATTTTTATTTATGTAATGGTATTTTAATACAGTAGAAGTTGCTTGACATTTATGATTATATAGTATATTAGTAGAGTATGTGGGGAGGACCCAAAACTAACCGGATATTTTGTATAAAAACTTTATTTGTTAACCTTTTTACAAAATTTCTTCAGTCACCTTCAAAGTACTCTCCATTAGATGCGATGCACTTGTGAAGTCTTTTTCCCTACTGCTTGAAGCATCTCTGGAACTCTTCAACCTTGATATCGTCCAGTGCCCTTAGCGAAGTTGTTTTTACCGTCTCCACATCATCAAAACGCTTCCCTTTTAGATTTTTCTTCATTCTCGGGAACAGAAAAAAGTCACACGGGGCTAGGTCTGGTGAATACGGAGAGTGGGGAACGACAGGCCATCCCCGAGAGGCCAAATAGTGAGTCACTCGTAAGGCCGTGTGTGCGGGGTCGTTTTCGTGATAAAGGAACCAGTCACCTGATCGCCAAAGTTGCGGGCGTTTCCTTCGTACATCCTCTCGCAGACGTCTTAACACTTTTTTGGCAGATTTTTTCAACGTTTTCATCGTTTCGAGATGTTGAAGGACTCCCAGAACTTCGCAGGTGGAACAAAATAACAGTAAGAGAAACACAACACTACGCTCAAACATACTGACACCGTTTGCACAGCTGTTTCGTGAAGGTCTCTACTAACCCCATGTAACGGGAGAACTCTCTACTACGTCTATGAATGGCAGCGGTTCGGTTTTTTTGGGGGGTCTTCCTCGTATAATCGGAATTTTGGGGATTAGGATTTTATCGTCTTACTCATTTTATAGTTGAATGGCACTTTCGGCTGGTTGTTTATTTAAATCACGAGTATTTAAAAATAATTTTCAGTTACTATTTATTTTCTGCTATAACTTAAATATTAAGTACAGAAGTTGATAAAATAAACTTTTTTTTTTTTAAAAAAAATCGTTTCACTCTGTGGATACTAAGAGCAGTGCCGTAACTATTTTTCTGTGCCCTGTGCAAGAATTTGCATTTAGTCTCCTTAATTAATTAGGTTTGGGAAAATAATAAAACAAATACATGCATTTTGGGCTCCCCTTTCAAGTGGGCCCTGTGAGGGTGCACCTGTTGCACGTGCCTAGTTACGGCACTGACTAAGAGGGCCTCTTTTAAGCCCATTATGGGTTCGGTTAGACCAAAACGGGGCGGTGGGGGGAAGGGGCCCTGAATATCAGGATTCGATTTCTTCGCCCCCGAAAGTCTAAAGCAATTCCGAATATGTCGTTTCGAAAGGTAATTTCTTTCTTGGATTAATGTGCAAAAATTTCAAGATTTTCTATAAAGCGATAGCCGAAATATTAGCATTCGAAATGTGCAAAAATCACCTAAAAAACCTGTATTTTCTTTGTTTCTTTATTCATTATCACTGGGCCTATAAAGATCAAATTTTAAACCGAAGCCTCACTCGTTATCAGTGAGGTGCCGGCGAAACTTCCTGTCGATAGGTCAAAGTTCACGAGGTTTCCCATAGAGCTATTTCAGTTTTACAATTTAATTTTATGCTTAGCCTATAAGGATAAAATTGCATGGAAACAAAACAATTTTATTCAAAATATTACTCAGAATAACAGAAGCTGTATTCATGAAATTTTTACCAGTACAGTAGAGCGTCGATTATCCGAAAGTCACTCACCCGAAAGAATTCCAGTCGGCAAATTTAAATTTTCGCCAGTGCTGTGGCGCTGCAATCTTTGGCTATGTCTTGGGCTACTCAAATATTTTACGTTTTTGATACTAAATTAACTTCTGAAGTATAATTTTTTATTGCTTTTATCTTTTTCAATATATTTATTTTGTTCGTATAAAATAAAAAAATAATTTTTAACGATACAATAGTCTTTGTTAGGCTTAACATCGATGAAAATTCAACGCGAAGCGACACGCAACGGAGAAAAATGTCAAGATGAGATAAATTAATATATTTTTCGTGCATAATCGGTTATCCGAAACACCGATCTTCCGAACAACTCCAGTCCCCAATTGATTCGGATAATCGACTCTCTAATGTATTATTCTTTTTCACATTTCGCTTCAAAACGCCAAGCTTATTCTTACCAAAGATAAAATCTTATGAAAAAATTTGAAAAATCAGTATTTTTCTGCGTTGGAAGTTTTCATTTTGTATTATCGAATACTATTATGAAATAAATAGTTTTATTATACATCACGGACATAAACTCTACATTTTCGCAAATCCGGCATACTCCCGTGTGATCGTCTATGCATTTACGTTTCCATGAAAATACAGTCGACCCCCCTATAACACTGTTGATAATTCCGTGTTATATGAATTTCATTTTGTACGAGTTACTTAGATTTTACAAATACGTGTGCCGGGCTGTGAACGTCTCACGTATTTGTAAAATCTGTTGGACTAGACTGTCCCTGCTCAATATTATATAGGATACAAAAATGTCTGGAAAGTAAAAGTAGTATCTTTTCCGCATGCGCGTTTACATGTTATTTAAACGGCAACGTCATCGACGATTCGTGTCGTCACGTCTAATAAAGTGGGCGATCTCGACACAACTAACTTCCGAATCGGTAATCTTATTACTGATTGGCTGGCTCTTGCCGAGTAGCCTGTTCGGTAAATGGTGCAATTATGAAGTCGAAATTCTGTCCGTAAAACGAGTCGTTCGAAAACCGAGGTTTCACTGTATTTCAAATTTATGACGATATTCATCAGATTACTTTACTAAAGTATCTCTTCTTAGCGCTATCTGCAGATACATTTAGTAGTCGAAATATAATGAAATTTGGTGTGGTAATATTTTCTGTAATGTAAGATACTCAAGCAGATGGCTTTACCTGACAAAATGGAAAATTTGGCTGGGTATTGCCAACCTCTTAACTGTAAGAGGCTGGAAATGGGCAACTAAACTAGCAACTAAAATTATTCATTAATTTCAAACGAATTTACATGGAAGAGTAGAAAGGGAGATAATTCGTCAGTTTTCATTCGAACAATTGAAGTGTTTAAAGGTTCGTAATTTAACGTCTGCATGATAATAGAGAAGGGTGATTAAAATACATACGAATTTCTATTATTATCGGTTATAAAGCAAAGATATCTTCTGAATTATAGTCTGTAATACCTGTAATAAAGGAGAAAATTAAATACGAATATCAATCTTATAAGAATTCTCTGTAGAAATTTTATCGATAATGTTTGCTTTCTTATTGAATTTACTGAAATGGAACGTTATATGATTTTCCAACAAAAGGATCGATTATAGAAACAATGCCTATTGAAAAGATTGATGATGCCATTGAGTTAAATGCGTCACAGAGCTTTCGTAATGTTGGAAATCAGTTTAGCAAAATACAAACTTAAAATTGTACGGATAATTACGTATTGTTCGTATATAAAATAGGAAAATTAAGAAGAAATTTCATTATGTTGGTACGAATCTTAATTGTTATTTACAAGTTTCATTTTTTNATACGTAAATCGCAATTTTATGTTATCTCTGCATGATAATAGAGAAGGGTGATTAAAATACATACGAATTTCTATTATTATCGGTTATAAAGCAATGATATCTTCTGAATTATAGCCTGTAATACATGTAACAAACGAGAAAATTAAATACCAATATCAATCTTATAAGAATTCTCTGTAGAAATTTTATCGATAATGTTTGCTTTCTTATTGAATTTACTGAAATGGAACGTTATCGTCTCCACATCATCAAAACGCTTCCCTTTTAGATTTTTCTTCATTCTCGGGAACAGAAAAAAGTCACACGGGGCTAGGTCTGGTGAATACGGAGAGTGGGGAACGACAGGCCATCCCCGAGAGGCCAAATAGTGAGTCACTCGTAAGGCCGTGTGTGCGGGGTCGTTTTCGTGATAAAGGAACCAGTCACCTGATCGCCAAAGTTGCGGGCGTTTCCTTCGTACATCCTCTCGCAGACGTCTTAACACTTTTTTGGCAGATTTTTTCAACGTTTTCATCGTTTCGAGATGTTGAAGGACTCCCAGAACTTCGCAGGTGGAACAAAATAACAGTAAGAGAAACACAACACTACGCTCAAACATACTGACACCGTTTGCACAGCTGTTTCGTGAAGGTCTCTACTAACCCCATGTAACGGGAGAACTCTCTACTACGTCTATGAATGGCAGCGGTTCGGTTTTTTTGGGGGGTCTTCCTCGTATAATCGGAATTTTGGGGATTAGGATTTTATCGTCTTACTCATTTTATAGTTGAATGGCACTTTCGGCTGGTTGTTTATTTAAATCACGAGTATTTAAAAATAATTTTCAGTTACTATTTATTTTCTGCTATAACTTAAATATTAAGTACAGAAGTTGATAAAATAAACTTTTTTTTTTTTAAAAAAAATCGTTTCACTCTGTGGATACTAAGAGCAGTGCCGTAACTATTTTTCTGTGCCCTGTGCAAGAATTTGCATTTAGTCTCCTTAATTAATTAGGTTTGGGAAAATAATAAAACAAATACATGCATTTTGGGCTCCCCTTTCAAGTGGGCCCTGTGAGGGTGCACCTGTTGCACGTGCCTAGTTACGGCACTGACTAAGAGGGCCTCTTTTAAGCCCATTATGGGTTCGGTTAGACCAAAACGGGGCGGTGGGGGGAAGGGGCCCTGAATATCAGGATTCGATTTCTTCGCCCCCGAAAGTCTAAAGCAATTCCGAATATGTCGTTTCGAAAGGTAATTTCTTTCTTGGATTAATGTGCAAAAATTTCAAGATTTTCTATAAAGCGATAGCCGAAATATTAGCATTCGAAATGTGCAAAAATCACCTAAAAAACCTGTATTTTCTTTGTTTCTTTATTCATTATCACTGGGCCTATAAAGATCAAATTTTAAACCGAAGCCTCACTCGTTATCAGTGAGGTGCCGGCGAAACTTCCTGTCGATAGGTCAAAGTTCACGAGGTTTCCCATAGAGCTATTTCAGTTTTACAATTTAATTTTATGCTTAGCCTATAAGGATAAAATTGCATGGAAACAAAACAATTTTATTCAAAATATTACTCAGAATAACAGAAGCTGTATTCATGAAATTTTTACCAGTACAGTAGAGCGTCGATTATCCGAAAGTCACTCACCCGAAAGAATTCCAGTCGGCAAATTTAAATTTTCGCCAGTGCTGTGGCGCTGCAATCTTTGGCTATGTCTTGGGCTACTCAAATATTTTACGTTTTTGATACTAAATTAACTTCTGAAGTATAATTTTTTATTGCTTTTATCTTTTTCAATATATTTATTTTGTTCGTATAAAATAAAAAAATAATTTTTAACGATACAATAGTCTTTGTTAGGCTTAACATCGATGAAAATTCAACGCGAAGCGACACGCAACGGAGAAAAATGTCAAGATGAGATAAATTAATATATTTTTCGTGCATAATCGGTTATCCGAAACACCGATCTTCCGAACAACTCCAGTCCCCAATTGATTCGGATAATCGACTCTCTAATGTATTATTCTTTTTCACATTTCGCTTCAAAACGCCAAGCTTATTCTTACCAAAGATAAAATCTTATGAAAAAATTTGAAAAATCAGTATTTTTCTGCGTTGGAAGTTTTCATTTTGTATTATCGAATACTATTATGAAATAAATAGTTTTATTATACATCACGGACATAAACTCTACATTTTCGCAAATCCGGCATACTCCCGTGTGATCGTCTATGCATTTACGTTTCCATGAAAATACAGTCGACCCCCCTATAACACTGTTGATAATTCCGTGTTATATGAATTTCATTTTGTACGAGTTACTTAGATTTTACAAATACGTGTGCCGGGCTGTGAACGTCTCACGTATTTGTAAAATCTGTTGGACTAGACTGTCCCTGCTCAATATTATATAGGATACAAAAATGTCTGGAAAGTAAAAGTAGTATCTTTTCCGCATGCGCGTTTACATGTTATTTAAACGGCAACGTCATCGACGATTCGTGTCGTCACGTCTAATAAAGTGGGCGATCTCGACACAACTAACTTCCGAATCGGTAATCTTATTACTGATTGGCTGGCTCTTGCCGAGTAGCCTGTTCGGTAAATGGTGCAATTATGAAGTCGAAATTCTGTCCGTAAAACGAGTCGTTCGAAAACCGAGGTTTCACTGTATTTCAAATTTATGACGATATTCATCAGATTACTTTACTAAAGTATCTCTTTTTAGCGCTATCTGCAGATACATTTAGTAGTCGAAATATAATGAAATTTGGTGTGGTAATATTTTCTGTAATGTAAGATACTCAAGCAGATGGCTTTACCTGACAAAATGGAAAATTTGGCTGGGTATTGCCAACCTCTTAACTGTAAGAGGCTGGAAATGGGCAACTAAACTAGCAACTAAAATTATTCATTAATTTCAAACGAATTTACATGGAAGAGTAGAAAGGGAGATAATTCGTCAGTTTTCATTCGAACAATTGAAGTGTTTAAAGGTTCGTAATTTAACGTCTGCATGATAATAGAGAAGGGTGATTAAAATACATACGAATTTCTATTATTATCGGTTATAAAGCAATGATATCTTCTGAATTATAGCCTGTAATACATGTAACAAACGAGAAAATTAAATACCAATATCAATCTTATAAGAATTCTCTGTAGAAATTTTATCGATAATGTTTGCTTTCTTATTGAATTTACTGAAATGGAACGTTATATGATTTTCCAACAAAAGGATCGATTATAGAAACAATGCCTATTGAAAAGATTGATGATGCCATTGAGTTAAATGCGTCACAGAGCTTTCGTGATGTTGGAAATCAGTTTAGCAAAATACAAACTTAAAATTGTACGGATAATTACGTATTGTTCGTATATAAAATAGGAAAATTAAGAAGAAATTTCATTATGTTGGTACGAATCTTAATTGTTATTTACAAGTTTCATTTTTTTACAAAATAAACGAAACACGTGAATAACTGTGTGTAAATATACAAGAATAAATTTATATTTTGAAATAATAACGATCATAGAAAAAAATTTGAATCAGTTTTAAGTCTTTATCCTTTTTAAGATTCTAAGCAGATACAGATGGTTCACAATATGAAGATACAAACATATGTTTTTTAAAAATCGACGATATGATATAAAAAAACACAATGGTTGTAATCTTAAAAAAGGATAAACACTTAAAACTGACCAAAAATTAGTTGTATGGGCATTATTATTTGAAAGTAAATTAATCTTTCAGACTTTATAATTTAAATAAATTCATAATATGAATAGATTATTGTATTTTTATTGGCCATTGGATTGTCGAAGCGTTTAGGATGTTAACTAACCGCTATAGTAAATTCGGGATCGAATCTGAGGAAATGAAGAAAAATTCGTGCACTCCACACACACTAACATCTATACACAGAGGAATTACCCCCCTGAGAATCTGAGGCTATCATTTATTAACAGATCGCCATATTTTTCATCCGTTATAAATAACACCGGAAAAACAGAAGAGGAAAACAGTAATAAATACTACAATAAATCTGATTAATTAAGCACTAATTTGAGACATTGTTTTCTTTTTGTATCTTTTAACGAACACCATTTATCCGTTTATAATTCGAGAAATATAACAAAAAGTAAATGAATATTTCCATTAGTTCCAGCATTCGAATTTTCAGTAATTTCCTTCTTTGATAAATACAACTTCTATACAAAGTATTGTTTTATAAAGACGAGTTATTTTCCGTAAAATAAAAATTTATCTATTTTTTTTTATTAAATCTGCTATGCTATAAAATTCTACACCAGGAAATTACAAATTATTATTCTGCCTGATATTTTAATAAAAAAAACATTATAAATCATAATTTCTTACATATATGTGCTTACGTGAGAAATTTTTAATCAAGAAGCTACTGTAATTAAAACGTTGCTAAAATATGCACAACACCTGTAAAACTTTCAATGAACATTTCTTTGCTTCAAGAAATATTTATTGATTATACACAGTTTAAGTTTGCAAATTTTTTTCATATCTCTACCTCTTCTTTAATGTATATAAAATATATCGCCATTTTCTAAACTGATCTTATTAAACTATTGGAAACAATCTGAGGATGTTTTGAAATAGAATTGTAATTATTCCACGTATAATAATTATTAAATATTTCAGATTCTCAAATAATTCATGTAATACATAAATCGACTGCTTCGTAAACGTGGCAAAAGTTAAAAAGTGTCCACGAACGAGGTAACCTAACAAGCAAATTATTCTTGCTTATAGGGATTTATTCTATAAAGTATGAAGAGAACGCGAAAATGCAGAATCTATTATTATGGGAAAGAAAAAACTACAACTACAGCACATAACAACACAACTGCATTCAATAAGTTCACATACAATGAACAAACAAGAAAAGTAGTGGATGAGCTAGGAAAATACAAAAACACAAAGATAATTTACAAACGAGCGCCTAACATATATAGATTATTAAGGAACGATAAGGGTAAAATAAGAATGGAAGCGCAAGCGGGAGTGTACACTATCCCGTATGAAAACCAACAAATAGGAGTCGATAAAGAATATGTAGGGGTGACCAGAAGAAACCTTGCAGTGAGTATAATAGAGCACAAATACAGTGTGAATAAATGACTCAATACCACGATACTGGCAAGCATGGCACAGGCGGACGGAGCAATAGTTAAATGGGATGAGGCGAAGATCATAAAAACGGTACACTCACCGTCTATCGCGATGGAAATGGAAAAAGTGGAGATATACAGAAGTAAAATGAGAAACTGCTGTTTAAATGAAAAGGATGCAAATACACTACCAACAGCTTGGAAATACAAAATAGAAAAATGTATGGGTTTCAATAATCCATAAAATAGGAACTGGAGGTTATAAGAACTTATTATATTATAGTTCAGACGCATGTAAAAATTTATTTAATTTTTTTGATAATGTGTAGCACGTGTATATTTTATTTTATTTTATTTATTTTGTTTATTTATTTAATATACAAAAATTTGTTAACTTATTTCAAAAATTCAAATCAAAATAAAATTCGAACGAATGGTTCCATTTTGGAACGATAAAGGAAAACCTGAGGATGGCCTATCCAAATAGGCTGAAAACGTTTGAATGAAGAGAAAAGACTCGGCAAGTAGAATTCAGGTGTGTTCGTATATTATAATTAATATTGCTGAGAAGGAGAGGGATAATAAACAACGGTTATTTATGACGAAAGAAAGAAATAATTTTACATAAATTCTTCCAGAGTTAACCTTAAATAATAATCGTGAATAACTTTTAATAATTTATTAATTGATTCCTTTAGAATTTTATACGCTGTGTTCGAGCGAATACCGAATGCTTCAACCTTCCTTCGTTTCGTTAAACGTCAATAAATACAATAAAACCCGTATAAACCAGAATTGCACGGTATCGAATATTTTTTCCGGGTTGGAAGGTTTCCATTTTGAACAGTTTTTTTTTTAACATAGAAAATCTCTCCGTTTCGAAGAATTTTCCCATTTAGGCAGGTTTCCTCCTTATTCGGGTTCCGCTTTGAAGAAGTTTTATTGTACGGTACAATACATATTACATAAAATATAGTTATATAAAACTTTAAAGAATTTCGTATCGTTTTAATATTTTTTTTCTCAATTTTATACGCTACATAATGTTTCAAAATACGAAATAAATTTGCGTATATTGAATGACGCATTTGATAATGCACGCTAACACCGAATCACGTAATAAAATTATATAAATATCAAACTTTAAAAAGTAATCATAAAATAATACAATATTAATACTTATAAATATAATATATTAATAAGTATCCGTTTGAATCTTTAAACTGAATATAATATATTATTAAATTATCGATCTTTGTCGCTAGTGGCAGGTCAGTAACGAAATATAATCGTTAGAAGAGGATGACGGGAAGAGAAAGCAACATGGCGGTTGTCGTTTGGCGCGTATTTTACACTTGTGAAAGAAAACTTTAAAGTATTCTTCATTTCTTCGATATTCCGAGAAGCCGTTTAATATTTAAGTAAGTTTAAACTTTTTTACATCCATATTTAGTTTAAATTATTTAATATATGGTAATTGAACGAAGTATAAGGGTACGATTATGCACACCCGAATGGTTAACATCTAGCGGTTAAATACGTATACTGTCATTGCGGCTCATCTCTGATTCCAGCAAACAGTGGGGACGCACGTTCTAACCTAACCTAACCTATTCTAATAATTTGATTGGTAATAATTATGGTAATTTATTAGAATAGGTTAGGTTAGGTCAGAACGTGCGTCCCCACTGTTTGCTTTTGTTTGGTGGAATCAGCGCCGGCGCCATGACAGCCGCCGGCGCTGCCGCGGCGCAACAGCCGCCGACGCCCTTCGCTCGCGTCGTCACGTGACACGTCGTCTCGACAGGCGTACGGTTTTGAGGCTAAAAACGGAAGTGCCGCCATGATGTGGCACGCATCTGAACATTGACC